>NW_027125801.1:125000-157500 GCF_037325665.1 Littorina saxatilis
GAAAATGTAAAAATATGAAACTCATGCAAAGGTGACATGCGACTCATTTCGTGGTGGAGGGTCACGTATACACTTCCGTATACGAAAGTACAACTAGGGTGATGCATGACTGATTATGTACCAGACAGTCTGCGTTGCATGGATGAGCACATCAATCCTCATATTTTTATTAGCACAGTGAAAGTTATTATGTCACTGATTGTCTAATCAGGAGAGGAAAATGATAAACTATGACAGTCGTGATGATCTAATGACTCATACTGATGAACAAATAATAACGTAATTTAGACATATTTAACGTGACGAGTTTTCAACAAACATAAGAAAGTAAGCGCTCTAAAATGCATACGACATATTTAATAAGTTGAAATTATGCATAACCAGTCGCGCGGCACATGAGAGAATAACAAATATTGAAATTAACAAGAGACTTTCGTCCTTGATATTTTACTTTTTGGTTGATATTAACAAGTAGAATTTCCTTCCTCATACAGATTTCAGCGGCCAGCTCGAACTTTAAAGGGACAAAACACAAAGTTATGAAAACATGTGCACTGTAGACACATTTTTCCTGTCTGTACAATCAAATGTTTACTGGCAGTTGTTATGGTTAGGTAGCCTAAACATCTTGTATCTGTGTTTAGGGGTATAGCTGCCATGGTGTCCTTGCTATACAACTGACAGTGACAGGTCTATTACAATTTGTCTAGAACGGCTCGACATTGATGTCAAAACGAATTCGAAGTGCCTGCAGGGTTGACAAACTGTTCTTAAAAAGGTGAAATTGTTTTTCTTCATTTACTCCGAGTATCACTTTAACATTAAACACGGAGCCTTTTTAACCACACAAAATGCAAATAAAGACAATATTTCATCACAAAAGTGTGGCGGCAGGTCCCAATCTGACAAGTGTAGCAGTAAAGTAAGAGTATATGTACGTGTATGCTTGCTTCTTTTTTGGCTTCCGTGTTTACAATGCTATGTCTGTCAAAGATTTTAACACTGAGCACTCGGCTTGAAGATGCATTAATTCGTTTACTTTTTCAATTTTGTTAATTTCATGTACTTTATAACCAAAAAGCAATCTTGTTCACTCAATATAACGTGTTTACCTAAATCGTCTGTTTAAAGTCACAACCACACATCTCAATTTTAGCCATTTTGAGTAATGCTCAATTGAAATGTTCAGCCACACTCCAAAATTCCAGTTTTTCAAATAAATACACAAGATTCCGCACATTGGTAGATATTTGTGCATTTTTATTACTGATACAGTTTTTTTTTGAAAATGTGTACAAGAAAGATGCACAATATACATTTAAAACTTATATTTGGTTCTGGTTCTGAGAAGACAGCATGAACAATGAGTTGTTGTTATGCCACAAGCAAACACGTCCCCGTTGTAGGGTTGTGGCTTTTCTGTGAGCACCCAGCTGAGATCAGGCAGTTATGCCACAAGCAAACACCTCCCCGTTGTAGGGTTGTGGCTTTTCTGTGAGCACCCAGCTGAGATCAGGCTGTTATGCTACAAGCAAATACCTCCCCGTTGTAGGGTTCTGCTTTTCTGTGAGCACCCAGCTGAGATCAGTCAGTCAGGCCACAACCAAGTATCTCCCAGTTGTAGGGTTGTGGCTTTCTGTGAGCACCCAGCTGAGATCAGTCAGTCAGGCCACAACCAAGTATCTCCCCGTTGTAGGGTTGTGGCTTTCAGAATTGTATCTCACTGGTTTCTGGTAAATAGGATACTGGTGTAGAGAAATATGATTGTGGTATGAGCAGAATACTGATTAATTTGGGGGTGGTAACAACAACATTACAATGAGTCGATGAAGGCTTGTGGGCTTTATATTTCATTTCCACGGATCGGACTGTCATTGACAGCGTCAGAACCTAACACGAGACAGTTGCAGGGTTATGGTTGCAAACTTTACTTTGATTATAAGCAACTTTTGGGGCAATAACCAAGCACTGGCTTTGGGGTAACCCTTCGGTTTTTGTGTAGGGTTCAAAATATCAAACCGTTTCGGTACTCAACTTGTGAAACCTATTATTCCAAGTATTTGCACTCCCAAGACAACATTCATACCTGACATTCACAATGTATTCAGACATTATACCAAAATCTGGTAAGGGTTCTGGTTGTAAACTGTGTACCAGTGTTTGCGCATTAATAGCATGCTGTTAGTACATGTTTTGTCAGTATGTACAGTAATAATCTAAAGTGGTCAGTAAATACAAACAGGTGAAAAAAATGACCGCTTACCTGGATACACACTGATTATCCGATGTGAATGGTTATTTTCTTCACAGGCACAACACAAGTCACTCACAGTTATTTTGCAGGAAGAAAACATGTCAAATATAGGCACAAGACAATATGATTCCGAAAGTTTAACTGACGTTAATTTGAAATCAAGTAGTTCACAGATAGAAATTCAAGTTCAATTGACACAAAATGTGTTTGGCATTGAGGGTGAGATGTCCACAATACTCTGGTGTCGACGGCTTGAAAATATTTTCACCCTTCTTTTGCTGTAGTCTGCAAGTACCAAGGGCAAGAGCTCATTGCGGCACGGTTGGCCTAGTGGTAAGGCGTCCGCCCCGTGATCGGGAGGTCGTGGGTTCGAACCCCGGCCGGGTCATACCTAAGACTTTAAAATTGGCAATCTAGTGGCTGCTCCGCCTGGCGTCTGGCATTATGGGGTTAGTGCTAGGACTGGTTGGTCCGGCGTCAGAATAATGTGACTGGGTGAGACATGAAGCCTGTGCTGCGACTTCTGTCTTGTGTGTGGCGCACGTTAAATGTCAAAGCAGCACCGCCCTGATGTGGCCCTTCGTGGTCGGCTGGGCGTTAAGCAAAAACAAACAAACAAAGAGGTCATTGGCTGCTGTGTTCCAAACACCACCTTCCTACATGGCATAAATCTGTGCGAGGGCTTCGTCAGTCATAGTGCAGGTGAAGAAGCTGATGTCATGTTGAATGTTTCGCCTGAGGTGCTGACACAGAGCTGCCCTCAAGGAAACAGTATCATGAGGTTGCAGATGCAGAGACGCTGCTTTGAAGAAACAGTTCCCGTCTGCGTAAACTGGGCACTTTTCCATCCCATTGTTGGTCAGATGGCGATTAAGACGCTTGTTGTGAAGACGGACCTTGTAGTGAGTGTTGGCTGTGACTCTCTCCAATTGCAGCAGCAAGCCCCTCGTTATCGCCACCTGTACATAAAGAATTAAATTAATCTTTAAATTCCAGCTGGAATAATGCAAGCAAGCAAGTTCTGTCATTCACTGCTGGACAAAACAAGCTGTATTAACAAATATGTGCTCTTCGTCATCTTTTCTGCTGCTTGGTCAACTTTACCACAATAAATAAAATGCTTGCACATAAACAATACCTGTATTCCATCTGTTATTGTTGAAACAAATTACTGATAATTATATATGTTCAGCTCCCCAAACAAAAATGTTAATTTGGCGTAAATTAAAGCACCTTCTGAGAAATACGCCTTTGAAAAAAATGCAGCAATACCTGTACTTTGTGATGGCAAAGGGTCTGCAGTGTCAGTGATGATGTTGACAAAAATGTCCTCGTCACACTCTGACCATGTGTCCTCATCCATTGTTTTTTTAGGTAGGTTCAGCAAATGCCTAGACCACAAAGAAAAACATCAAATAAAATCAAATCAAGGTTGGTTTGTGTGTGTGTGTGTGTGTGTGTGTGTGTGTGTGTGTGTGTGTGTGTGTGTGTGTGTGTGTGTGTATGTGTGTGTGTGTGAAGAAAACAAGAAAAGCAATTGTCTTAAACCTGAATATCTGAGAGAGAAAGTAAATATTTTCCCTGGGTAAGATACTCAGCTGGCAGTCATCAATTCCTTTTGAATTAGGATAGACAAACAGGAGTGAGAGAGAGAGAGAGAGAGAGAGAGAGAGAGAGAGAGAGAGAGAAAGAGAGAGAGAGAATGAGAAAGAGTGGGAGAGGGAGAGATAGATAGAGAGATAGATAGTGAGAGAGAGAAAGAGTGGGAGGGAGACTGAGAGAAAGAGAGAGAGAGAGATAGTGAGAGATCGAGAGAGAAAGAGAGGGAGAGAGAGAGATAGATAGTGAGAGAGAGAGAGAGAAAGAGAGAGAGATAGTGAGAGAAAGAGAGAGAGAGATAGTGAGAGAGAGAGAGAGAGAGAGAGAGAGAGAGAGAGAGAGAAAGAGTGATAAAGAGTGAGAGAGGGAGAGAGAAGTGTTAATCAAAAACAGATATACATCTCCTTTCTGGAAGTTTCATGTTTTTACCATTTAATACACTGACACTGACAGACATTAATTTAAAATAGCCCACCCTGATATGGCCCTTAGTGGTCGGCTGGGCGTTAAGCAAACAAACAAACAGATTTAAAATAGCATTTCAGTAAAGTAAGTGTAACATTACTTGACAAAAAGGTTCCTACACAAGTGCAAAGTGTATAGGATTGATCACCGCTCTTCATCGGGTGAGAAATGAAATAGACTATTAATCAATCATTACATTGTTTCTAGGCTAGACATCACAATGTGAACATTTCACATGTCAACCATAATGATTACTAACTGACACGTGTACTGACAGTATCAACACTTTTATCAACATTTAACTGAAGTTAACATTCATTTAACTGATACTTACCACAAGAAGAAGTGTAAATCTGAAGTTTCTCCACAATAGTCCCAAGTCAGTCTTTCCTCAAGAAAATTCCAGAGCAAAGTGAAATTGTACACAGCAGTATTCTGATAGTCATTCTGATGTTAATTGTATCTGTTGCGTGGGAAGTTCCCTTATCCTGGACTCACAGAGCAATTCCAGATGTTGGGTTGTAAGCTTCCCACTCCTTGCTGACAGCTGACTGCTCTCAAAGCAAGAAGCAGGCTCTGGCACTATGACCCCTTTTTACCACCAGAGCATGCCCCTCCTAGCCGGTGTAGCTATAACCACAGGGTGTTATCAGGCACTTGTTGCACTGTGACGGGTGGAGGGGTGAGAGTTTATCCCATTTCACCAAAGCCACAAGCCTGTGCTGGTGAAACATAGGCTTGTGGCTGGGCACTGACACGCTGTAACCCATGCCTTCAGTTCAAAATCAAAACAGCGTGCTTCTGTGTGTGTGGTTGTGACTTTGAAAGGCAGAGGGTGAAAGCTTAGCGCATAAACCAAATATCCTCTATAACTCAGATGTTATGTCATATTTTTGACTCAGAAAAATACCATTGTAATAGTTATACTACGCTCTATCAGAAAATATAAAATTTGAAAAATCAAATATTTTGAGATATATGGTTGTGGCTTTAAACAGACGAAATAAATAAATATGTAAATCTGAACATTTAACCACATAGGTCTCAACTTCATACACTTCCCAAAATAAATGCTCCATAAAATCAATATTTTCACAATAATCTTTAATCTTCATTTTATTTAACAAAATATTTGTGGGATACACGTTGTGCAACATCATCCAATGTAATAATATTGATAGTTCTTCTTCTGTACAATTACGTGCCAACATCCAATAATTGTTATCAAGTTAAATTTGATATTAATTTTGACTTAGCAGCAGAGGGCACCGTATTTTCAGCCGTCAAAAGCAAGTGGCGAAAATCCCACGGCGAGACCGGCTGCATGTTCGTCGCTGGCTGCGTGTTATTTTGTTCGCTGTCTCGCGGCTTGCTTCCTCGCGCGCTGCACAAAGCTGTTAATGGCCCAATATTCAAACTGCCTATAAACATTATGCTCCACCTTCTCACAAATCTGTGGATAGGGAATACATTCATTTCCAACCCATGTATTCTTAACATATATACAATGCCAGCTTGAATCCAATGTTTAAAAAAAAAAGCGTATTACTTCTGTACACAATAGTCGGGTTATCAAATACACTTTCATTCAAACAGGTAACACGCTCGCTCACAACATGCGTTCTATTTTCTAACCATTTATTCAATAATTTTTTCCAAAAAGTGAATGTATCAAATTCAATACAAATAAATCTTTGACACATGCTGAGCTTTTAAAACAAGAACAAACCCTTCCCTAAAATGTTAAACAAAAAGTCGGTATCATGGTGGTGGACATGACAATAATAAACTAGATAATGTGGGGGTCGGGGTGGTGAACTAGAGCAACACAGAGGAATCTACATACAACATACTCTTTATCTCTCTCTCTGTATACGTGTTACACACTCCCAGTCCCTTACTCCTACCCTCATCCCTTCCTTAATACATACAATTCGCGGAGGGGGGGGGGGGTAATATTTGGACACTCTGCTAGCTTGGCACACTACTAAATAAGGAAGTAACACTAGTTCCTGGAACTCCTATTCATTGGGGTGAATGTGAAAGTAGAGACCATTCCCAATGCTTGGCTTGCTTGCCTGTGCAGCGGTCATCTCCTGTGCTGGTGGTCTGGGGTGAAGCTTTGTATCAGGTAGCTCTGTCTTGAGGACCCCAGGGACTGCAACACGAATACAACAATCTGTATTCTGTATGCTACATTTGCATTCTTTAAGGTACACACCTCAAAGTCAATGCGCTAGGATGCTCTTGTGTGTGCCATTTTGTGTGTGTGCGTGTGTGTGTGTGTGCGTGTCTGTGTGTGTGTGTGTTTGTGTGTGTGTCTGTGTCTGTGTGCGTGTGTGTGTGTGTTTGTGTGTGTGTGTGTATGTGTGTGTGCGTGCGTGCGCGCCCGTGTGTTTGTGTGTAGGTCTGTGTTTTAACAAGAAACCTCTCATTGTAAACGGAACCTCCACCATTGTAACACGGAAACAATGCCATGTTGAATGGAATCTCACGCACAGGCAGGAATTGGAAAACAACCAATCTTGAGTGAGCTCATCGCCCCCCCCCCCCCCCCCCCCCCCTACGCTACAAATCGGAAACATCTACTCTTGAAAGCAATCGAGCAAACAGTAACTCTAAAACATCCTTGTCATGCACATCAAAGAATTAAATCACTATCACCTACCTTCTCCCTCCTCATCGCCCCCGACTACTTCGTACACGTGGGACACCCGGTCCACAGACCGCCTTGCATCCAGCCCAGAACTTGCAGGAACTGAGCAAGGAACTTGGTACTGGCCGGGTATCTCAGGCAGTCGTCTCTGCTGCTGCTGCTGCTGTGGTTGTGCTGGTGTAGAATCTGGTTGCTGTTGGTTGCGTTCCTGTATTTCTTGCAGTGCAAGGTCATGTTGTGGCGCCAGACGCCTCCGAAGTGTCACTGTGATGCATTAGAAATTTCAAGAAGTGAAAATAGTTTTTGGTTCGATTGATCATCCCAACTGAGGGTGACGCTGTTGTCCCAAAAGCATTTTTGGTCACAGGGGAACGATATTGTGTTACATGAATTGTCTTTTTTTTTCGTGGGAATATTTCGTCGCGATATAACCTTCGTGGTTGAAAAACGACGTTAAACACCAAATAAAGTAAAGTAAAGTAAAGTGGGAATATTCAAAGAGAACATTTGAACAATACCGTATTTTTTGGCATGTAAGTTAACACACACACGCGCGCGCGCACACATACACACACACACACACACAAACACACACACACACACACACACATACATACATAAATACATGCATACGCACACACTAACATAAAAACTAAAAACATACAAACACATGCGAGAGCGCGCGTACGTACACACACACACACACACACACACACACGCGCGCGCGCGCGCGCGCGCGCACACACACACACAAACACACAAACAAACACACGCACACACACACACACACACACACACACACACACACACACACACACACACACACACACTACCTTTTGTTTTGTATCTATAAACAACGGCCCAGGCAATCGTGACAATGACCGCTGTGATGATGGTTATACACGTGGCCACAGTGGCTGTCGTTGTTATATTTAGTCAAGTTTTGACTAAATATTTTAACATCGAGGGGGAATCGAAACGAGGGTCGTGGTGTATGTGCGTGCGTGTGTGTGTGTGTGTGTGTGTGTGTGTGTAGAGCGATTCAGACTAAACTACTGGACCGATCTTTATGAAATTTGACATGAGAGTTCCTGGGTATGAAATCCCCGAACGTTTTTTTCATTTTTTTGATAAATGTCTTTGATGACGTCATATCCGGCTTTTCGTGAAAGTTGAGGCGGCACTGTCACGCCCTCATTTTTCAACCAAATTGGTTCAAATTTTGGTCAAGTATTCTTCGACGAAGCCCGGGGTTCGGTATTGCATTTCAGCTTGGTGGCTTAAAAATTAATTAATGACTTTGGTCATTAAAAATCGGAAAATTGTAAAAAAAAATAAAAATGTATAAAACGATCCAAATTTACGTTTATCTTATTCTCCATCATTTGCTGATTCCAAAAACATATAAATATGTTATATTCGGATTAAAAACAAGCTCTGAAAATTAAATATATAAAAATTATTATCAAAATTAAATTGTCCAAATCAATTTAAAAACACTTTCATCTTATTCCTTGTCGGTTCCTGATTCCAAAAACATATAGATATGATATGTTTGGATTAAAAACACGCTCAGAAAGTTAAAACAAAGAGAGGTACAGAAAAGCGTGCTATCCTTCTTAGCGCAACTACTACCCCGCTCTTCTTGTCAATTTCACTGCCTTTGCCATGAGCGGTGGACTGACGATGCTACGAGTATACGGTCTTGCTGAAAAATGGCAGCTACTTGACTAAATATTGTATTTTCGCCTTACGCGACTTGTTTTTGAGTCTGTCGCTGAAAAGAAAAATCACAAGTTAGTATTTCCTTCCTTGTAAATGAATATCATCGACTTTTACAAGACTGAATCTCTTTCATGACAACGGCTCCTTTTTTTGTTTCAAAGCATTTTGAGATTTTCTAAGAAAACATCGAAGTAAAGCAAAGGAACAGAAAGAAAACAAATACATCGTTATAGTCTTAAGTCTGTGCATGTGCTGGAGTGTACCACTCGTTGAATTTCGTAACTGACGCCCATGTCAATATGCAATAATAATTTAAGTTATTGAGACATCCCAGTGCACTAAGGGATTTATAGAGCAAATCGAGAAAATTCATTATTGAACGAAGCGCATAGCGCTGAGTTCAATAATTATTTTCGAGATTTGCTCTATAAATCCCTTAGTGCACTGGGATTGTTTCAATAACGATATTGTCAGTACCGCCATAGAAAAAAGAAGATTCCAAGCGCACATTTTGCAACGCGCATTTGAATAGGCATAACTGTGTGGTCAGGTCGTGTACAGTAAAGATCTACTTTTGTGTGGGGTGTCTCAAGTGTGTCGTGCTTTCGTCACACGCATTTTAATTTCTGTTGGTAAATTCCAGTGTAGCGTTAATCTGAACAGTGATGATCTTTCAGAGAGACCTCATTTGAACTCGGAGAAAGGGCTGTGCTCTTCATTATTTGCGATTCGAAACCTCCAGTCGAGCTTCGACGGATTGACTGTGCGGAGTGACTCCCCTTGAATTGACTCGAAGCCGCGGGACTCGACGGTTCGCACATTTTCAAAACAAATGTGGCATGTTTCTCGTGTTTTATCTTCACTCATCGGGGAGTCTGATACTAAATATGAACGGTAAGAATGCTCTGAACCCTACACGTATTATATCCCCATCGTTTTTTCGTTCACATTTGCCCAACATGTTAATTTGCTGAGCGGGGTTTATGTCGTCTGCTAGGGCAATCAAACCACTGCATGCAGTCTGCACTGACTGAGTCTGCACGCACGAGGCACGCTGGTAATAAATCTTATAATGGTAAGAACGTTCTGAACCCTACACGTTTTCGATTACGATTGTTCTTGCCTTGAAATAATAATTCGGAAACCATTCATTTACTGAACTGATGCAGTCGTATTTCAGTGTAGTCAGTGCGGCTACGTATGACAGAGTCGATCGAGTCAGTCTTCCAAACTGGTCTAGCTGGTACGTTATCGGAATAACACTTGTGTTTTCTGCTAGCGGGTGGGAATTTTATATTAACTCATCATTTGGTAATGTGGATGATAAGCTACATGCCACTAACACGATGAGAAGAATCTATGCAAGTCGGCGAGAATTAGATGAAACACAGCGGCTTGTATTTTTAGATCAGTGGCAGCCGCACTGTGGCACAGGCACATGCAATCTGTCAGAAAAAAACCACTTCTGCTTTAATTGAGAAGCAGGGAATTTATGGTCATTTGGTATTGTGGAAAATATAAGCTACATGTCAGTAATTAATTCTGAGGATGAGAGCACAGTCTTGCTTAGGTAAAGGGCGTAAGAATACGCTCTGTGGAAAAGTTAGCGCACTCCAAGAGTGCGCTAACAGTTTTAGCGCATCGCCATTAGCCAATCAACTGGTTCACATCAGTCATGTGACACCAGTACTTACTGACAATTTGATTTAAAAATTCCCGCTCTTCACGGGAAGCTGGAAGTTTCAACATTTGTGTATGTGCACAAGTGGAAGGATGCTCTCAGGGGAAAATACGATAAGATGTTTGATGGGTTGTTGACAGACCAGCTTTTTTGTCTGTCCGAGGGGGAGCATATCGTCTTTTGTTTCATATTTATTGACCAAGGCCGAAGGCCGCGGTCAATAAATATGAAACAAAAGTCGATATGCCCCCCGAGGACCGACAAAAAAGCTGGTCTGTCAACAAACCACCAAACATAGTTTTTGTCATCAATTTGGTAGTGAGAAAATAAGTGCACAATCAACCCAGGGAGCCATGCTTTGAAACACGGGTTCCGTGCTGATAACCACACGAGTCCCGGTTTGATAACCATGCACTGGCAATCAAAGCTGGCGTGTAAAAGCAACTTTCTGTGTTTTATTAAATGTTGGGATGAATATGTCAGGTTTGAGGATGCACAGTTCTGTAGGTTCATCTCGGTATTCCACCCCCTTGGCTTTCTGTTGTAAATATTAAGCTGAGTGATCGAATGTGGAAGCTACGTTTGGTCAAAGGTCACAGAAGATTTGCGTCGTGCAGCGAAGGAAAGAATCGCGATCTTGTTTCCGACTCAGTACCTCTTTGATTTTCATTAGACCTGTCATTCTGCTTGCTCGGCTTTGTTAGATGTTTGCATATCTTGTTGCTATTTTCTTTGCTTTTATTACACAAGAAATGAATAAGCAAGCAGTATTTTCATTCAGCTACAGTTCTAAGAATTAAACAAGTCGCGTTAGGCGTTTATACAATATGTAGTCAAGCTGTCAAACTCACAGAATGAAACTGAACGCACTGCATTTTTTTCAGCAAGACCGTATAACATCGCCAGTCAACCAATCGTGGCAAAGACAGTGAAATTGACAATCCAGAATAGCGCGGTAGTGGTTGCGCTGATCAGGATAGCACGCTTTTCTGTATCTCTATTCTTTTTACCTTTCTGACCAAGTTTTTTTTTGATGAAAACATATCATATCTATATGTCTTTGGAATCAGAAACTGACGAGGAATGAGATAAAATTGTTTTTAAATCGATTTTGGAAATTTAATTTTCATCATAATTTTCATATGTTTAATTTTCAAAGCTTGTTTTTAAATTGAATATAACATATTCATGTTTTTGGAATCAGAAAATGATGAATAATAAAATGAAATTGTTTTTGGATCGTTTAAAAAACTAATTTATTAACAATTTTCAGATTTTTAATGACCAAAGTCATTAATCAATTTTTAAGCCTCCATTGAAATGCAATACCAAAGTCCGGCCTTCGTCGAAGATTGCTTGGCCGAAATTTCAATCACTATTTGATCGAAAAATGAGGGTGTTGCAGTGCCGCCTCAACTTTCATAAAAAGGCCAGATATGATGTCATCAAAGTCATTTATTAATAAAAATGGAAAAAAAAGGCTGGGGACATCTTTGCAGGAACTCTCATGTAAAATTTCATAAAGATTGGTCCAGTCTAGTAGTTAACTCTGAATCGCTCTACACACACACACACACACACACACACACACACACACACACACGCACACACACACAAACCACGACCCTCGTCTCGATCCCCCCCCCCCCCCCCCATGTGAAAACATTTAGTAAAAACCTGACTAAATGTAAAGAGGGATCGAACCTAGCGAAGAACATTTTATTCATTAAGAAACATTACGACTTAGTCGAGTGAGGGTTCGGTGAGACAGAGTAAAACTAAAATCAGTTGGGTACTGCAAGACAACACACTGCCAAACAGAAGGCTAACTAAGGCATTATCATGGTGGTGCCTCTCTCTCTCTCTCTCTCTCTCTCTCTCTCTCTCTCTCTCTCTCTCTCTCTCTCTCTCTCTCTCTCTCTCTCTCTCTCTCTCTCTCTCTCTCTCTCTCTCTCTCTCTCATGATGTTTATAATTATACGGATCCTGATGATGCAATAACACACTGGATAAATGTTTTTACAGAAATATACGATAAACATGCCCCGTGGAGAATTAAGAGAGTCAAGCAAATAGTAAAACCTAAATGGTTTGATACTGAATTACAAGATGCTATTGGCCATCGTGATTTCTTAAAATCAGTTGGCAAGGAAGCAGAGTATAGAGAACAGAGAAATAAAGTAAACTCACTTAAACGAACAAAAAAGATAAAGTACTTTCATGACCTAGCGTCATCAAAGCAAAATTCAAAGAATATATGGAAAGCAATAAATGAACTTACAAATAAAACGATTGCCAGTCATTCAAGTTGTGTTAAGGACATATCCCCTGATGATTTAAACACGCATTTTTCTAAAATAGCTGAAAAAATTATTACAAATGACAAATCCAATTTGAACAATTTGAAAGTGTTAGAAGAATATTGTGAGTCGAAACAAGTTTCAAGTCAAGCGAATATTCCTCTACTTACAGTACCTGAAGTTTTTTACGCACTTACACACCTTAAGCAAACAGGCTCCCGGGGAATCGACGGCCTCGATGGTAGGATTCTTAAATTGTCAGCCCCTGTAATTTCTGAAACACTCACTTACCTTTATAATCTTTGTTTAGACAAAAATTATTTCCCAGTCGCCCTGAAACAGGCTAAAGTCATTCCTCTGTTTAAATCAGGTGATAAAAAAGACCCATCAAACTATAGGCCAATTTCAATATTATCTGTTTTATCAAAACCACTTGAAAAACACATTAACAAACATATTCTAACGCATCTTAACCAAAACAATTTACTTCACCCTAAACAATCGGGTTTTAGAGCTAACCATTCCTGCCATACTGCCTTAGTTTCTCTTGTTGATCAATGGCTGGAGAAAATAAACGACAATGAATTCTGTGGTGCTATTTTTGTTGATTTTGCTAAAGCCTTTGACGTTATTGATCACACGTTATTACTGAGAAAATTTGCATTGTATGGCGTCGGAATCGAAACTGTGAAACTTATTAGTTCATTTCTCACCGGCAGACAACAAACTGTACTAACAAACGCCTCGGCGTCGAGCATGCAAGAAGTAAAATACGGTGTACCACAAGGATCGGTTTTAGGACCCCTCCTCTTCTCTATATACATTAATGACCTCCCCCTACATATTCAAAATGTATGTGAACTTTTTGCAGATGACACCACAATTCACTCCAGCGACACAAATGTAACTCGCTTATCAGAATCACTTCAAAGGAGTTTAAACCAGTTGACAGAGTGGACTGAACTAAACCATATGTCTCTTAACCCAAAGAAAACCAAATATATGGTCATAACAACAAGACAAAAACGCCAGAATATTTGTTCAGCTGGTCCTGCTTTAATGATAGATGGTGAAATAGTGGAAAAAGTCGACCATCACAAACTGCTGGGTGTTAATATCGATAACAACTTGTCTTGGTCAACCCACATAGAGCAACTTAGTAAAGTGGTGTCAAAGAAAGTGTATCTCTTATCTAGAATTAAACACTTCCTGAACTGCCACACCAGAAAGTTATTCTTCATTGCTCATATTCAATCTGTTATTGATTACGCATCCACTCTATGGGACTCCGCAAGTGAAAATTCCTTAAAACCACTCAGCAGATTACATAAAAGAGCGCTAAAAGTAGTATTACTAAAGCACACTACCCTCACAGAGTTAGACTACATACATTTAGGGATCTTACCTCTAAAGTCAAGACTGCTTTTTAACAAAGGAATCTTTATGCATAAAATTATATCCGAAACTCTACCCCAAACCATTTGTTCAAAGTTCTCTTTGAAGAATTCACACCACCTTATGAAATTTAACACTCCTCTTCCTAGGATAGACTTATTTAAGTCTAGTCTAGTTTATTCAGGTGGCCGTCTCTGGAACGCTCTTCCGAATGCCTTACGGGAAGCTACCAGCACAGATTCTTTCAAAAACAAATATATATCCCATTTAATGAAAATAGTATATTCTTGATTGTTATGTCCTTTGGGACACAGTCACTCATTTTTGATTTATTGTTTTGTTCACGAAATTATGATGTTCTGCATAATATCCATTGTCTTGCAGAGTTGATGTACTATTGCATAGTATTCTGACTCTATTTGACTTGCAAATTTTTGCTTTGCACCTTGTCATGAACATTTATAAACTACAATGTTTCATATGTTTAATTGTGTAAGTATGTAGTAGTAGTTATTATAGTAGATTTAGTCCCTCTTTAGGGCGAGGGCCAGATGCAAAAAAGTATACCAATGCTTATTCTGTTACCCTCGTAAAATAAAGAATTGTCATTGTCATTGTCATTGTCTCTCTCTCTCTCTCTCTCTCTCTCTCTCTCTCTCTCTCTCTCTCTCTCTCTCTCTCTCTCTCTCTCTCTCTAGCTCTCTCTCTCTCATTCTCTCTCTCTCTCTCTCTTACCGTTGTTTTCGAAATCCAAAGTGGAAATGGTGCTGATTGTTGCTAAGGTTGGAGCGTCCTTTGAATATTGAATATGGTTCTCGGTTGATATATTTGGTTCACCTAACACAAACATGTACACATCTAATACAGTTTGATAAATTAGAAAGTACAACTTCTTCAGAAAATGTGCTAACGCCTTTGTACGTCTTAATAAAATATTTCGTGTCATGGTAACTTCTTATTTTAATATTTAATATTTAATGTAATAAACAGTCATGTTTCCCTAATTCCTCTCTCTCTCTCTCTCTCTCTCTCTCTCTCTCTCTCTCTCTCTCTCTCTCTCTCTCTCTCTCTCTCTCTTCGTGAGTGTTGTGGAAAGGATTAGCTGTAAGAAAAGGACCATGTGGACATCACATGACTTTAATCTTTATGTAATAATGTTTTCTCTCTCTCTCTCTCTCTCTCTCTCTCTCTCTCTCTCTCTCTCTCTCTCTCTCTCTCTCTCTCTTCGTGAGTGTTGTGGAAAGGATTAGCTGTAAGAAAAGGACCATGTGGACATGACTTTAATCTTTATGTAATAATGTTTTCTCTCTCTCTCTCTCTCTCTCTTTATCTCTCTCTCACTCACTCTCTAGTTATCTATCTCTTTCTCCCTCTTTCTCTTAACTCACCTGTGATTACTATCTGGATTGTTCTGTCTTGAAACCATTTTTGGACGGTTTTATTCTTTGACCATGCTGACCAGGTGTAGTTTCCAGCAACTGAGCCGTGAACCGTCGGTACAAATATGTGCACTTGTGAACTGTTTTTTGGACACTGACACATGTCTTTTTTAACTGAGTGACAAGTTTGTTCCGCATATAAAAAGAAGCACCATGCATCTGTCTCGTTGTTGATCATAAATGTCTGTTGAAGCGAGGATGAGTTGCAGTTCCGCTCGAACTTGAATGGGACTTTAATCTCTGTGTTCGAGTGTGCTTTGATTGTGTTGCCCGAATTGTTTGGAAATGTTAATACAAACGGTACACCTGTAGATTACAAACAGATTGATTGGCACAAACATCCATTGACGTATATCGGCATTTTTAAATCTCTCTCTCTCTCTCTCTCTCTCTCTCTCTCTCTCTCTCTCTCTCTCTCTCTCTCTCTCTCTCTCTCTCTCTCTCTCTCTCTCTCTCTCTCTCTCTCTGTCTGTCTGTCTCTCTCTCTCTCTCTCTCTTTCTCTGTCTCTCTCTCTGTCTGTCTGTCTGTCTGTCTGTCTTTGTCTGTCTGTCTGTTTGTTATCTCTCTTTCTAACTCTATCTCTCTCTCTCTCTCTCTCACGTGACTCCCGCTCAAATAAGGGTACCCCCTGACAAAAACGTAAAGCTACAAATTGAACAAACCGACAATAAATCAGAATATGCACAACTAAGCAACTGTGAAATATAGTTCAGTCTCACTGCGCTGAGTTTTTTTATTTTTTATTAAATCGATTGGAAATGTCAAACAATATCAGACCCGGTCCAGACTACGGGATTGCATTTCAGCTTGCAAGCTTAAAGATTAATCATTGTCCATTAAAGTTCTATTTAAAATGACAATTTTAACAATAGATTCACAAATTATTTCATTGCATTGTTCATAATTTACTGAATCCAAAAATAAATAGACATGTGCTAGCCCCATGTTCGCACGCTTCACAGAGACCAGCACAAAACGTCTCGGTCTCCGGGTTTCTGCCAAGCCTTACTAGTTTCGATGATGACGGATCCTGGGTTTCCAGAGTTTATTTTTTTGTTTTAAGTGTTTTAGGCCGATACATTGACCTAGTATATCAATATTGCATCACGCGACTTTTGTTCACTTATTTCTTTCTACTCTCTAGTCGTCTTGGTGGTGTGTTCTTTTGGGGCGTTTCAGTTTGAACATTACGCTTTCTGTCCAATGTCGTTTTGTCTCTGAATGTCCTTTAGAACAATGATGAACAGCACAGCTTAGAAAATAGGCCTGTGGTTGCACGTAGTACAGACTGGTTTGCATAATGTTGGTGTCCCGCTTTTGCAAGTATATCTAGGGTACTGTTTCGCGTCTAAGTTTGTTGCTAACCTTTTTGCATAAAGCCAATCAAGGGTCTTAGCAAGAATCGTTGCTAAAAGTATACAGCAAACGTTACCTCTGATTCTGTTCCATTATACTAACCCTTCTTGTAGCGTTTACTTACATGTTTCCGGACTGATTATAGTTGAAAACACACTTATTAACACGGTTAGTGGAAACAACACAATCCTAAGATGAGACATCACTCAGTTCTGTAGAGTATCGACAATTACATAAACAGCATATACACATCTGTACTGATATATCGTGATACAGGGAACAATTTAAAACGAACTTGTCAGGAGACAGCGAGTCATGACGAGGTTGGTGGGTCTTTCCGTCCGTGTGAAACTAAAAACGCAAAACGATCGCGCGGGTGAACGCTGCAGGAAATGTCATCCCCGAAAAGTCAGGTCATGAAAAGATTTGGAAATGTACCAAAAATGAAATATGTAACTTCATGAAATATTATTTGCAAAAGAAACGCTGGTGGAGGACACATCCGTTATTAAACGCAGAAAAGACAGCTGCGTCAGAAAAGGGACATAAATTGTGCTTCAATTGTCATTGTTTTCCACTTTTATTGTTAAACCTGTTTTGTTCCACATGTTGTGATTTGGAAATGTACCAAAAATGAAAAATGTAACTTCATGAAATATTATTTGCGAAATAAATGTTGCGCTTTGATTTTGCAAACAGGTTGGTTGCGTTTCTTTTGGAACAGGCTGTTCCACAAAGCTGAAGCTAGTTCCCTCCCCCCTATGTCCGTGTGGCAAGAATCAGACAGCAGAGCACATCCTGCAGGCTTGTCCATACCACAGTGCTCTGAGGGACACCACCTGGCCAGAGGAGACAGCGCTACAAAAGAAGCTATACGGCCCCAGAGAGGACTTGGAGAGGACAGCACGTTTCGCCCTGCAGTCCGGACTGACGATCTAACAGCGAACGACAAGAAGAAGGAACAGGCTGTGCAAGGCACTCCATGGGCTAGCACCACCATACTTGAATGCATTCATAACCGAGGCTCCTGAGAGATACGGATCAGATAAATATCTACTACCAAGGACCCGTGTAGATCTATATAAAACTAGTTTTGCCTTTTCTGGGCCGTCAAGGTGGAACTCTCTTTCTTCGAATGTTAAAACTAGCAAATCTGTAATTTTTTTTAAATCTTCTCTAAAAAACCCATCTAAACTGTTCTCTGTAAGTACACACCCGCGGTGACATAATTATGTGAATCTTACAGTTCTGTCTAATGTATACTATATTAATATTACTATATCATTTTATTCACGTCATATTACATATTCATAGCATATAGTATTCATATTGTTTTACATCGTATATTAGATTTTGTGTCTCGTGTGGCCGTGGTGCTTATGCTTATTTACTGTACATTTACATGTTATGCCAATATGAATTCATTATATGATGTTTATATGCGTGCGGATGTGTTAGTGTGAACGTAAAGGGCACGTTGTAAGATTAGGCCCTTGGCTTAAAATGTTTACCCTTTATGTCAATAAAATGTTCTAAGTCTAAGTCTAAAGTCTCTCTCTCTCTCTCTCTCTCTCTCTCTCCCTCTCTCTCTCTCTCTCTCTCTCTCTCTCTCTCTCTCTCTCTCTCTCTCTCTCTCTCTCTCTCTCTCTCTCTCTCTCTCTCTCTCTCTCTCTCTCTCTCTCTCTCTCTGATACGAGGTATGATCCAAACAAAATGATCAAATGTGATTTTCGCACAGACTGTTAGGCGTATCTGGCCCAAAATACAGCAGTAATTAGAAATACTCTCCTTCTACATCAATGCAAAGTTACAAGTGCATAAGCCAATACGAAGAGGCCTTAAGGTGGCCTTATTTGGGGTTGCCCTTGAGCTCTGATTTGACGGCGTTTTTGAGGTCCTTGGTGCAGTGAAACCTGTTGGCAAAAAGTCTGATTTTCAAAGAGGGTATAACCAGAAATCACAAGGGGTGTAATAAGGTCTGAAGAATGTGTGAGGCAAAAATGGGATCATTTGGCCATTTAGGAATGAGTTACGGCCCTTATTTTGTGCAGGCTGACATTTTCATGAAGGAGAAGGGCAGTCTGGGTTTTGCAGTTTGGTCACTGACTGCTAAACTCGTAAGTAAGTTTGGGTAAAAAGGTTTCTGCATAGTACTCAGGGGCGGATCAGTTGCTTTGTAAGGGGGGGGCACTTTGAATCGAAAGTGAATGTGATGGGCGCGAAGCGCCCGAATTTGCTAGGGGGGTCCGGGGGCATGCCCCCCGGAAAAATATTTGGCCCAAAGAAGCAAAATGGTGCCATCTGGTGCCATTTGAACTTAGAAATGGTCATAAAATCAGCTTTCCAATTTTTGTTAAAAAAAATTTCGGGCACCCCCCCCCCCCCCCCCCCCCCCCCCTCGTCCGCCCCTGGTACGTGACAATGACAGTGCTGTTAGTAAACAGAATAGCGACAGCAACGGGACCTTCGTGGTAAAAACAATACGGCGAATAGCCCTGTTTATACTTGGAAAACCTCGCTTACAAATGTGATGCATCTCGTCATTTTGGTCTAGATACCCTTTGTTTCTGTGTTCTCTAGCATTAAAGTAGAAGGAAACCAAAGTCTCATGTGGGTCTACTGGGTTCACACCGGTTGAGCAGATCGCGTGCAAGAGGACCCTGATGCTCCTTCCGTTCCCTTGTCAGCTAACGAAGCTCCTATTTTGCGGGCAGCTTTTGAAGCGGAAGATCATTGACATTGAGAATTCTCTTGACTGTTCCATATGAAAGTTTAAGTTCTGCAGTTTATACTCGCATGTACACTTTTTAATCTTAGTTCTTAAATTTTGACACAGCAGCTACATTACTCTCGTTTGAAGCACTCTTCGGAAGTTTTTTTGTTGGCTTGTCACATCGAGTTATTCCCCTTTTCCCCAGTTCCGATTTCCCTTTTCTTTTGTCAGATTGATTCATGTAACGTTCTTCAGCTTTGTAGACATTTTCCTTGTACCATCATCCAGCTACACTCTTTCAGCACAAACCCAAAGTGACGTATTTTAAAACCTCGTCATTTATGACGTAGTAACCAAATTACGTCATTTCTCAGGGGTATACTAGTTAAATGGTTGGCCTTTCAAGTGATATATTACTTTTTATGATCAGTGGCCTGAGACTTGTATAATCGCGGTTTGATCATTTTGTTTGGATCATACCTCGTACGACACATACAAGCATTCTCTCTTCCCCGTATCTCTTTCCTCAACGAAGTTTTTGCTGTGAGCTCATGTTACATCTAATACAATATTTTAATAAATGTTAAACAAGTAGAACAAAAGAACAAATACGCAAACAAACGAACGAACAAGTAAACAAACAACACAATGACAAAATAAGCACACACAAAACAAAAACAAAACAACATTGAACAACATATAAATCGAAAATGAACAAGCGATATAAAAACATTTAGTCAAGCTGTCGGCATCAAAGTAACAGATTAACACCAAAAAACAGTCATCGCCGAGACTATAATATAATTTAAAATAGTCTCGACTAACCACGCCTACAGACCTAGACGGGTCACGCTCCTCTCTGCGTAGCGTGCAAGCGCAGTACTTATTTTCTGTAATTCTGAGCACATTTGTAAACATGACATTATAAGATGTTGATGGGTTGTTGACAGACCAGCTTTTTTGTCGGTCCGAGGGGGAGCATATCGTCTTTTGTTTCATATTTATTGACCAAGGCCGAAGGCCGCGGTCAATAAATATGAAACAAAAGTCGATATGCCCCCCGAGGACCGACAAAAAAGCTGGTCTGTCAACAAACCACCAAACATCGTTTTTGTTATCATTTTGGTAGTGAGAAAATAAGTGCACAATCAACCCAGGGAGCCATGCTTTGAAACACGGGTTCCGTGTTGATAACCACACGAGTCCCGGTTTGATAACCACTGGCAATCAAAGCTGGCGTGTGAAAGCAACTTTCTGTGTTTTTGAGTTCATTAAATGTTGGGATGAATATGTCAGGTTTGAGGATGCACGGTTCTGTAGGTTCATTTCGGTATTCCACCCCCTCGGCTTCCTGTTGTAGATATTAAGCTGAGTGATCGAATGTGGAAGCTACGTTTGGTCAAAGGTCACAGAAGATTTGCGTCGTGCAGCGAAGGAAAGAATCGCGATCTTGTTTCCGACTCAGTACCTCTTTGTTTTTCATTAGACCTGTCATTCTGCTTGCTCGGCTTTGTTAGATGTTTGCATATCCTGTTGCTATTTTCTTTGCTTTTATCGGGGGCCCGGTAGCTCAGATGGTAGAGCACTGGACTTGTGATCGGAAGGTCGCAGGTTCGAATTCGGGCCGGGACGGACACGGGTCAACTTTATGTGCAGACCCAGAGACGGAAGCCATGTCCCACCCCCGTGTCATCACAATGGCACGTAAAAGACCTTGGTTATTCTGCCATAAGTGCAGGTGGCTGAATACACCTAAACACGCAGACACCTGGGTAGCGCGACTCCGTTGCTGCTAGCTTTCCACTGGGAGGAAGCGACCCGAATTTCCCAGCGATGGGACAATAAAGTAATGAAAATGAAAATGAAAAATGAAATATTGTTTCTTATTTGTGCTTCATTTATCGATACAACGTCTTGTGCACGGGTTAAAATGTGTGTGTCAGCACTCCATGACTCTGTAAGAAGACAAAACATATCACTAGGTTTCATTTTTTTTAATGAATGTATGACCTTTCATGAAGTAGTTTTGTTTTTTGTTTACTTTTGCCAGTTTGCCAGTTTGTTTTTGGAACTTTGCAAAGCAGTGTCGTGTCGTCTGTTTAGGTCTGGGGAAACACCAATGAAAAGAGCCGAAGAATCCCCGAGCGTTTCTATTGGGTTTGCTTTTGATTATCCATGTATAACCTGCTTCCTGCAACTATGGTAACCGGCGATTTATTGCCTGGGGAACATGAGATTTATTTCCCAGGTGTTTGTGAATGAAAACTCGTGAAAATGATGACAAATGTGTTTGTTTCCCGATGACAAAGTCAAAACATTAGGATCAGTGGGTCGTTTTTGTCTTACTTTTGTTTTTTTCTTTGATTGAAGTTTTTTTTTCATTTCAAGGGCTTGTTGTCCGATATTCACGCGAGCTGTGTCCCCTGTATGTCGTTGAAGAGTAACGTTATAAAGTCGGCAATATTGAGTTCTGCCTTTTTAACTGATATTTTGTGAAGGGTCAAAACAAAGCTTACAGACAGGTGCCCTCTTATCGGAGTTGTCTCATATCACAGGTGTAACTACTGATTGCCTGCCTTACTTTTTGCTTTCGGGGATAGATGAAACTGCTTTGTAATTAGGTAAGAGCCATCCGCCACCCGATGAGCAAAGAAGCTATCGACTAACGCAGTTTCCAACAACAACAAAAAGACACGCAGACAAAGGTAACAAAGGACAGCAGAAAGGCGTTAATTTTGAATTAAACTTACCTTTGCTCTCTTGAGTGTCAATAATTTCAAGCGTAGATATCTGCATGTGTACATTATTTGTAGCTGGAGTGTTGCTTGTTGAACCGTCAGTCCTATCAGGTGCTGTTCCATCTAATAATAAAAATGAAAAAACGTTATTATGATAAAATAACCAAATACATTGGCACTAACTTGTGTTACGTAATCTGGTGTCGCCATACCTCAGTGGTGACAAAAGACAAGAACAAGATAGAGTGCATGCACACTGCAAAGGAGCTACAGAGGTACAGCTTGGTTAAAGTAATTTTATTCTTGCGTTCCTTTCTCATACAATAAAAATCTCCGTTGTGAATACATTCCATATAGCTTAAGGCAAATAAAGTCTCTGCTGCTCGTTTGTACCAAGCCCACTATGTCAGTTACATTAGAGTTTCCTAATTGCCCTAATCAGCATCATAAACGAATGAAAACAGAAACTACATGAATGTCCCAGAGGCATATGTAGATCTCTCTTGCTTTAAATTGTGTCCTTAGCACAAACAAGGTAGTGTGCGTGCACACTGCAAAGACTCCATACATGTGCACTTCAGTTTGTGATTCAATGCTTTCTTTGGTCGATATGAAAACTAACATTCTCTCGTACACCACACGAAGTACAAACATGAATCCCCTCGATGTGCTCAAATGTACTTCGCGCATTTATATAGTGAGCTTAGACGTTGTCATCTTTATGCACAGATGGAATGTATTAAAAGCGGAAAAGCCAGCATCTTCAAGAACATTCTGGAAGCTGATGGCTGGAGTTGTATTATCTGCAGTTAAAGGCTCAAGATAATGTATCCTGACGAATCACGTAAGCAGAACAGTTGAATCATGTCTACACTATTGAATGGTTAAAGTTGACGAAAATGACAAAGGACACAACTCTATCTATTTAGTACTCAGCTAACACCCTGACTGCTAGAATTTGGACTAACTGGATCATAAGAAGAGCTTGAAGCCAGAAGTGTTTCTGAAGCATCCGCAGTCTGTGTTTTTACTGTGATTGTCTTTGTCGTTGTTTCTTCTGTCGAGGCATCGATACCTGGAAATAGCATGTTCATTGCACGTTAACCCAGATACACGTTGAACACGTATCAGATTGGGAGAATTATGAACAGTAAAGTTTCTCCAAGCAATAATCTATTAAAGACGGAATATTCCTGGCATTAAAAATAGATACCAGTAGACTGTTTTGCGCCTAAGGGGGTGAATTTGCAAACACACATTTATGCACGCACGCACGCACGCACGTACGCACGTACGCACGCTCGCACGCGCACGCGCGCACACACACACACACACACACACACACACACACACACACACACACACACACACAAACACACTGACACAAACACACTGAACGGTTTCTGTAAAATCATTATTACCTTCTATCAGAATCCACATGCTGTGTTTTTCCATCGCCGAAGATGGTATGGCGGACCATGTCCAGGAACCGTTGTTAACTGGGTCAGCTGCAATCTCCAGACGATACAGATCGGACCCTTCTGCAGGGCACGTGCACTTTCCCATACATCGCACCTTTACCGGCAGGATGAGACAGTGCTGTATTCCATCACCGTTCACCTCTTTGCCTACAGAGAAAGCAAGATTGTCTGACGAGGCGTTGCATGATGAGTGAGCTCTAAACTCCACAACAATCGCGTGTCTTCCATCTGATGTCAAGCGTGAGCTGTCCTTCAGCTTTGGGAACTCAAAGCGACCTGTTGTGAACGATAATAACAAGACTAGAAATACTGACCACCTTACTTCTGAGAAAACAATGATGCAAGAGCGCACAGAACAAAGTTATTCGCTTCAGTTACCTTCTCTGTAGTTAACCTGCACCTTTAAAACAGCCTGGGATACATAAACTAAAAACCGTCTTTTACACTTTGACTTTTTCACATTTGGCAGATTATGCTTAACATGTGACGCTTAATTCTTACGGAATATATTTTTGCACAAACGAGGATAGAAGATTCCTAATTAAGACACCCAAAACAAAACCACAACAGCAAAGCAAGAAAAAAACTAAAGAAAAGAAAACTAAGATTTCTCTTTTCAGCAACGATTTGTTTTTTTCTGTTAAAGCTTTCTATCTGAAATATCATCATCATCCGTTGCTACCTCCTCTTCCTCTTCCTCCTCCTCCTCCTTCTGCTTCTTCTTATCAGTTTGTAAAAAAAATCAAATATTGAAGCTCTTTGACAGAAAAGAAGGAGAAGGAGAAAGATAAGAAGGAGGAGGGTTATGTCAGGAGGTGTAAACTAGCATCCGTATATTGTTGTGGTACTAAAGCCCAACCATCTCCTGAGAGTGAGTTTCTTAATTATATACTCACACTGTGGAGAGCACAGCGACGAAATGAGCAAATTAGCAAGTATGATGAATTTCCGATCAGCGCACAACATTTTGTTAATAATGTGTTTTAACAGAAGAATCAGCGTCCATGTGTTGACAGGGAGTGACAACACTAAGAAACAAATCGCCTGGTGTAAAATAAGTTGCTAGTGTGGAAAAAGAGGGAGGGGGTCAGGACGTTTACTTTTAGGGAAATGACAATATACACGCGCTTTGGGTCTTGACTTGTTTCGAAACTGCGACAATTTCGGATGCGTTCACATACTTCTTGGTTACGAGAAAAAAATATGTTTAAGGAAATAATTTTTATGTTTTAAAAGATGAAGGTACAAACTCCAAATCGGGGCTTGAATCGAGTACAGTGTGGTTGGGTGAGTGCGTGCATGTGTGGGAGTGCGTGCGTCCGTGCGTTTGTGTGTTGGCATGAGTGAGTGAGTGTGTGTGTGTGTGTGTGTGTGTGTGTGTGTGTGTGTGTGTGTGTGTGTGTGTGTGTGTGTGTGTCTGTGGGTGTGTTGGCGTGTTTGTGTGTGTGTGTGGAAATATTTCCTTGAGGTGTGTGTAGCATCTCACTACTTTCAATGACCCTCTCAATGACGTATCCTACAAGCATTACGCATACATTCAACACAGACTCAGATGTAAGCAAAGGAGGAATCTTTCTTTCTTTATTTGGTGTTTAACGTCGTTTTCAACCGTTAAAGGTTATATCGCGACGGAAGGAGGAATCAGTTAAGCATATTCATGTGAGACCACGGTCACATTTAAAATTGACAGAGGTTCCCTCAATTACTCTGATGCCAAACAAATTCAAATGTTGTATTGCCAATACGTGTTCCGCCAATCGAAACAAAACTTTTCAATTACTTTATACAAAAATATCCATGGAAGTATTTGGGCAAATAAAACCCGCTTGACATTGTCGGCCAATCACTAGCAAGCGGCTTCTGTCCATACGTGATAGCCGACCAAATATTAGACTTTTTAAAATCATGGTCACTGACTAGATTCAGAATGTCCCATCGCTGTTGTATAGCTTTTCACCCTGTTCTAACATTCAGTCAAGTTTTGAATTCTAATTCAGCCAAGTCTAATTTTGCTCTGTGAAGGTAGGAATAAACATAGTGTAATATAATCGACAGCTTTATTTATTTTTTATTTTTTTTTTTTTTACGAGAATTTATATCGCGCACATATCTCACCACACAAGGCGACTCAAGGCGCATGTTACCTATTAATGCCGTGTGAGATGGAATTTTTTACACAATATACCACGCATTCACATCGACCAGCAAAGCTCAAGCCTATTAGGGCGAGCATTCACCTTTCACGGCATTTATTCCAAGTCACACGGGTATTTGATGGACATTTGTATCTATGCCTATACAATTTTGCCAGGAAAAACCCTTTTGTCAATCGTGGGATTTTTAACGTGCACACCCCAATGTAGTGTACACGAAGGGACCTCGGTTTTTCGTCTCATCCGAAAGACTATAGTATAGTATATATTAGTAACATTCTGTTTAGAGTAAGCAACGTGATCAAAAAGTAGTATAAAGGATTCAGTAAAGCGAAGCGTAAAATCGTAGGCATGGGGAAGAAAAATATAAAATAATCAATTAATACTTCCTTGCTTCAGTTACACAAATCTTGTTTTAAAAGTTGGACGGTTTCAAATCAAATGGGTGTTATTTTCTACTACACGTGATCGGTTGGACAGTGCTGTAATTGTGAGTTTTATCTATGTATACACTTCCGTATATGAAAGTACAACTAGGGTGATGTATGACTGATTATGTACCAGACACTCTGCGTTGCATGGATGAGCACATCAATCCTCATATTTTTACGAGCACAGTAAAAGTTATTATCCCATGACCTGCCTCTTTGTCTCTGTTAGCTGTGGAGGTGATTATTTTGGATAATCCATCACAACCATATGGATAATCCATCACAACCGAGTCTCGATCTCATCTGCCATTGGTCATTGTCTTTGATCTCAGAGTACAATTGAATGATTTATAGAGGTCATCTGCATATTTATCGTTAACTCGGGGACTACTTTCTATTGCAAAACGATTGAGATATTCTGCGGTATTAAAGTCGAACTCACGTTTAGCTAACGATCTACATACATTTTAACATTGAAGAAATAAAGAAAACAACAAAGAATACACATAATCTGCTGGGGTGAAAAGAGCTGAGTGAAGATTATGAGTTGGCCGAAGCGGTGAGAGAGAGAGAGAGAGAGAGAGAGAGAGAGAGAGAGAGAGAGAGAGAGAGACACACAGTGATTCAAGGCGCACAACTCTAGTACTCTTCATAGGCAACCGCTTAGATCAATCCCGACAACAAAATCCTGATTCAAAATCCTGAGCGACGAAATAAGAATTAAACTAAAACAGTATGCTTACAGTTTTGTTCATTTGCTATCGCTTTTAGAGCATTGATTGCTAAATCTGGTTCAACAGAACAAGGCTGTTCCATCTGTCGTCTGCTGCAGATCTGTTGTCTGCTGCAGATCTGTCGTTGCTACAGAATCTCCGGCTACTGATCAAGTTTACCAGCAACTTGGAAATTGCCACTTACAAAGTTGGAGATACGGTTAAAATAAAAGGTGGCGAAGAAGGTCGGATCTTGCGTGTGTTATTTTTCAATTTTAAAGTAAACAACGGTGTCTAGGTTCAGGTCATGCAGGCAGATAGATTTACAAGTTTTGACCTACATTGAATAGACCAGCAGAACAAAACTACCGCAGTACAGTACAGATAACTTACTGGCCTAAGACTGAACGACAGACATCAAAGTAAGGCTCACCTAAATGACGATTGAAGAAGTAAGTAATCCAAATTTGAACACTGAAGCACAACAGCTCGAATAAGCACAAATTCAGCAATCATCCTCATCGCTTGTAAAATCACACACGCAGTCTTTTTGGCGAATGCCTCTGACAACCGACTTGGGTCACCGACTGAAACCGGCCGGTAACTGCACAGTTTCAAATGCATTGAACTGCGCAATCTCTGTAATTCGTTTTCTTAAGCAGTATTGATGACTAAATACAAAAGCAGACGTTTTATGGCGCGTTTACCAAAAAGACAAAAGGGGACTCGTTTCGCACATGAATTTGATGACACGATTTGCGGTCGCTGAAGGTTTGGCCAGCAGAAAACAGGCACTCGCAGAGTTTGTGTCAAAATGTGGTGTTTTTCAATGAAAACGTCGGAGTAATGGGATAAAAAGCTTACACACCTCGTCCTAAATATCGTGCATATTTCCCTCGGGTAGATTTTCAGGTATTACCTCGCCAGAGCCTCGGTAATACCTGAAAATCGACCCTTGGGAAAATATGCACAATATTTAGAACTCGGAGTGTGTAACCTATATTTATGTCACTGATTGTCTTATCAGGAGAGAAAAATGATAAACTATGACAGTCGTGATGATTTAATGACTCATACTGATGAACAAATAATTACGTAATTTAGACATATTACTCTTACCAGTTCGGGGGTTTTATGGCATATTTTACAGTGCTGTTGGTGCCTACTTGCCGAGTGGCTATCTGGGGTCATATTCTAAATGAAATATAGAAAGTTAAATATCAAATGAAAGGAAAATGAAGAAGCTTTTCATATTTGCAAAGAGAATTGTGCTATCTTTAAAGGTAAAAAAGGTTATGGGGGTGACAACATGATTTTTGTTGAAATTTGTACGCCCATTTTTTGGAACACGTGACAAACACAAAGAAGACATTTTTTTGTGTTCAGTTTATTTTAGATATGCTGCTAACTAGTCTGTTTTGGCATTCATTTTACATAACATAGCAAAGTTTTATTGAGTTTTGCTGATAAACAAAAAAGTTATTGTCACCTGAATACCCCCACCCAAATTTCAAAGTTGGACGTTTCATGACATACGCATGCCTAAGGCCCCCCCCCCCCCCCTCCCCCCCAAAAAAAAGTCTGTTTACGGTATCCCGACCGACCCTATTTTTTCGCGCGATCCTAGACTTTTTTTTTTGGCGTTTAGGAAAAAAAAAAGAAAAAAAAAGGTCTTTGTTTTTTTGCAAAATAACTAGATAATTAGATAATTGGTCAGTGGAAAACTACAGGGGGCGGGGCATCGTAAGCTTGCTTACGATGGGTAAGGGAGCGAACTGGTAAGCACATTTTTCCTGTCTCACAGTGTACAATCAAATGTTTACTGGCAGTTGTTATGGTTAGGTAGCCTAAACATCTTGTATCTGTGTTTAGGGGTTGCTGCCATGGTGTCCTTGCTATACAACTGACAGTGACAGGTCTATTACATGTCTAGAACGGCTCGACATTGATGTCAAAACGAATTCGAAGTGCCTGCAGGGTTGACAAACTTTTCTTAAAAAGGTGAAATTGTTTTTCTTCATTTACTCCGAGTATCACTTTAACATTAAACGCGGAGCCTTTTTAACCACACAAAATGCAAATAAAGACAATATTTCATCACAAAAGTGTGGCGGCAGGTCCCAATCTGACAAGTGTAGCAGTAAAGTAAGAGTATATGTACGTGTATGCTTGCTTCTTTTTTGGCTTCCGTGTTTACAATGCTATGTCTGTCAAAGATTTTAACACTGAGCACTCGGCTTGAAGATGCATTAATTCGTTTACTTTTTCAATTTTGTTAATTTCATGTACTTTATAACCAAAAAGCACATCTTGTTCACTCAATATAACGTGTTTACCTAAATACATAAATATATAAATCTGAACATTTAACCACATAGGTATCAACTTCATACAATTCTCAAAATAAATGCTCCATAAAATCAATATTTTCACAATAATCTTTAATCTTCATTTTATTTAACAAAATATTTGTGGGATACACGTGCAACATCATCCAATGTAATAATATTGATAGTTCTTCTTCTGTACAATTATGTGCCAACATCCAATAATTGTTATCAAGTTAAATTTGATATTAATTTTTACTTAGCAGCGGAGGGCACCGTATTTTCAGCCGTCACAAGCAAGTGGCGAAAATCCCGGGGCGAGACCGGCTGTATGTTCGTCGCTGGCTGCGTGTTAGTTTGTTCGCTGTCTCGCGGCTTGCTTCCTCGCGCGCTGCACAAATCTGTTAATGGCCCAATATTCAAACTGCCTATATACATTATGCTCCACCTTCTCACAAATCTGTGGATAGGGAATACATTCATTTCTAACCCATGTATTCTTAACATATATACAATGTCAGCTTGAATCCAATGTTTAAAAAAAAACGCGTAATACTTCTGTACACAATAATCGGGTTATTAAATACACTTTCATTCAAACAGGTAACACGCTCGCTCACAACATACGTTCTATTTTCTAACCATTTATTCAATATTTCTTTCCAAAAGTGTGAATGTATCTAATTCAATACAAAGAAATCTTTGACACATGCTGAGCTTTTAAAACAAGAACAAACCCTTCCCCAAAATGTTAAACAAACAAGTCGGTATCATGGTGGTGGACATGACAATAATAAACTAGATAATGTAGGGGTCGGGGTGGTGAACTAGAGCAACACAGAGGAATCTACATACAACTTACTCTTTTTCTCTCTCTGTGTTTAAGTCTTACACACTCCCAGTCCCCTACTCCTACCCTCATCCCTTCCTTAATACATACAATTCGCGGAGGGGGGGGGGGGGAGTAGTATAATATTTGGACACACTGCTAGCTTGGCACACTACTAAATAAGGAAGTAACACAAGTTCCTGGAACTCCTATTCATTGGGGTGAATGTGAAAGTAGAGACCATTCCCAATGCTTGGCTTGCTTGCCTGTGCAGCGGTCATCTCCTGTGCTGGTGGTCTGGGGTGAAGCTTTGTATCAGGTAGCTCTGTCTTGAGGACCCCAGGGACTGCAACACGAATACAACAATCTGTATTCTGTATGCTACATTTGCATTCTTTAAGGTACACACCTCAAAGTCAATGCGCTAGGATGCTCTTGTGTGTGCCATTGTGTGTGTGTGTGTGTGTGTGCGTGTGTGTGTGTGTTTGTGTGTGTGTGTGTGTGTCTGTGTGTCTGAGTCTGTGTGCGTGTGTGTGTGTGTGCGTTTGTGTGTGTATGTGTGTGTGTGCGTGTGCGTGTGTGCGTGCGTGCGCGCGCGTGTGCGTGTGTGTATGTCTGTGTTTGTTTTAACAAGAAACCTCACATTGTAAACGGAACCTCCACCATTGTAACTAGGAAACATGTTGAATGGAATCTCACGCACAGGCAGGAATTGGAAAACAACCAATCTTGAGTTAGCTCATCGCCCCCCCCCCCCTCCCCCCACGCTACAAATCGGAAACATCTACTCTTGCAAGCGATCGAGCAAACACTGAGTAACTCTAAAACATCCTCGTCATACACATCACAGAATTAAATCACTATCACCTACCTTCTCCCTCCTGGTCGCCCCCGACTACTTCGTACACGTGGGACACCCGGCCTACAGACCGCCTTGCATCCAGCCCAGAACTTGCAGGAACTGAGCAAGGAACTTGATACTGGCCTGGTATATCAGGCAGTCGTCTCTGCTGCTGCTGTTGCTGCTGTGGTTGTGCTGGTGGAGGAAGGGGTGGCTGTTGGTTGCGGTCCTGTATTTCTTGCAGTGCAAGGTCATGTTGTGGCGCCAGACGCCTCCGAAATGTCACTGTGATGCATTAGAAATTTCGGGAAGTCAAAATAGTTTTTGGTTCGATTGATCATCTTAGTTAAGGGTGACGCTGTAGTCCCATAAGCATTTTTAGTCGCAGGGAACAATATTGTGTTACATGACCTGTCTTTGTTTCGTGGGAATATTTCAAGAGAACATTTTAACAATACCGTATTTTTTGGCATTAAACACACACACACACACACACATACACACACACACACACACACACACACACGCACGCACACACACACACACAGACACACACACACACACACACACACATAAATACATGCATACGAACACACGAACATAAAAACAAAAAAACATACAAACACATATGGGAGAGCGCGCGTACAAACACACATGCGAGAGCGCGCGTACAAACACACAAACACACACACACACACACATACACACACACGCACACACACACACACGCACGCATGCACACACATACACACACACACACATACACACATACGTACATACATACATACACATACGCACGCACGCACACACATACACACATATCACACACACGCACACACGCGCGCGCGCACACACACAGACACAGACACACACAGACAGACACACACACGTACACACACACACACACCAACAAACACACGCGCGCGCACACACACACACACACACACACACACACACACTACCTCTTGTTTTGTATCTATAGACAACAACCCAGGCGATCGTGACAATGACCGCTGTGATGATCGATGCACACGTGGCCACAGTGGCTGTCGTTGTATTTGAGTCTGCCGCTGAAAAGAAAAATCACAAGTTAGTATTTCCTTTCTTGTAAATGAATATCATTGACTTTTTCAAGACTGAAACTCTTTCATGACAACGGCTCCTTTTTTGTTTTAAAGCATTTTGAGATTTTCTGAGAAAACACTGAAGTAAAGCAAAGGAACAGAAAGAAAACAAATACATCGTAATAGTCTTAAGTCTGACATCTTGCTGTGCATGTGTTGGAGTTTACCGCTCAGTGAATTTCGTAACTGACGCCCATGTCAATATGCAATAATAATTTAATTAAAAAAATTCCCGCTCTTCACGGGAAGCTGGAAGTTTCAACATTTGTGTAAGTGTGCA
>NW_027125801.1:165794-173294 GCF_037325665.1 Littorina saxatilis
TAACGTCCAGCCGACTACGCAGAGCCATATCAGGACGACTCAAACCCATTCACCACCTCGATTTATTGCATTGGGTACATGATATTTATTCCTCGGTTGGGTATAAATGAAAACTCGTGAAAATGATGTCAAAGGAAATATTTTGTTCTAAAATCATGACACATATGGAATTAGTTTGGTTAGTTTTCAGGTTCCGTGCTGCCAAGGCGCTTGGAAAGACATGACAGCGTGTGTGAAAGAAACATATAGGGTAGCTATGTTTGCACAAAAACACACCCTATTAGCATTCTCATAGCAAATGATCATGCAAATACCGCTATTTCTCATAACGAACAGATTCTGCACAGGTTACAGTGCCTAGCAAATGCCCACCCCCTACCTTTGAGCAAAATAGGTGCATACGTGAGGTTTACAGGTAGAGTGAAATTTACTTTCTGTGTTCGCTTACAGGTGGAGTGGAATGTATTTTCTTTGTTCGCTTAGCCAAGCTTCGTACTCAGTTGGTTATGACAGACGTATGATAAATCATGACATTCTCCGTGTGATAGGGTGGAGTGGAAGGGGGAAAATAGGCCAGGAAGCATAAATGAGACGCCAAGACAGAGGTTGCGATAACGTGACTTTTAATTAACGTACACCAGAAAGCAGTGTAGTTCACTCCTCAATGAATTCTAACTAAACACACACGAAGTTACGGCGGGACTGTTCAACGCATCATCGGTCTGAATCACACACCTCGCTGATGGTAAATCAGCTATTAAACCACAGGTCAAAGATAATACTAAAAGATAATACTAATCCAGCACAGGCCACATGTATGTTAAAAGATGTCACATTAACACAAAGAACTGTTTCAGATATAACACCGGTCTCAAGGCTAAACACACACAACGAAATCACCGGTCAGACTGCCCGAACTCACACTGTCGGGGATGGATGCGTACGCATCCGTTAAGGGATTAACCAATTAAAACGCAGCATCTACGCACAAAGGCATACACGACACCACGGAACGAAGACATACACGCATGGTCAAGGGGAATAATTGGGGTAGGGAACGAAAGAAAGGAACAACAGTACAAGAAATCGCCACACGGCTACATCCGTAATGTTACATTTGTGTCAATGCTATTCACTGCCAGGAACTACTGTTGACAGTACACCGTAAAACCGCAATAAATCACTTTTACGAGTACCCCGCCACGTTTGTCATGTGCAGAACCAAATTGATTACCCAGAAATTACTTACACTGAGAAGGTTAAGGAGAGAATGCGCGCTTTAATTGTAACCCAGCATCTCTGGTGGTATTTGATTACCAAAAACATGTTAGTGACAATGTATTTTGTTATTTCATCATAATAGGTTTTTTTCAATTGTATTATTAGATGGAGCAGCACCCGACAGCACTGAAGTTTCGACAAGCAACTCTCCAGCTACAAATAATGTTCACATGCAGATATCTACCCTTGAACACATTGACACTCGAGACAGCAATGGTAAGTTTAATTCAAAATGTTTTATTTCGCCTTTCTGCTTTCCTTTCTTACATATGTCTGCCTGTCTTTTTGTTGTGGTTGGAACCTGCGTTAGACAATAGCTTACTTGGTCGTCGGGTGACAGATGGCTTTTACATAATTACTGAGCAGTTTCATCTATCCCCGAAGGCAAGGAGTCAGGCAGGCAATCAGTAGTTACACCTGTGATATGAGACAACTCCGATAAAAGGACACCTGTCAGTAACGTACGCTTAGTGTTGCGTTTTGTCTTCACTGTACAGTCCTAGGTGTCCCTGTTTTGTCAGATACGTACATTCCTTCCCAGGATAAGCCCAAACAAAAACAGTTATTATATTTTCCCCCTAAGAGAATCCTTCCACTAAACACAAAGCAACATTGTCAAACTTCCAGTTTCCCGTGAAGAGTGGGATTAGTGTTTAACTGAATTTATTATTATTTCAGATTGACATGGGTGCCAGTTACGAAATTCCATGAGCAACAGCCAACACATTCGAACACATACACAGGAAGCAGTCCTGTTTAAGACTGAAACAATTAAAACAAAAACCTGTCCTAGCTTTTGATTTACCTAAGTGTTTTCTCAGGAAATATCGAAATGCTTTGAAACAAAAAGGAGCCGTTTTCATGGAAAGAGATTCAGTCTAAAAAAAAGTAAATGATAATCATGTACGTTGAAGAAAATACTAACTTGTTGTGTTTTATTTTTATTTTGTTAAGAAACAGACTCAAATACAACGGGAGCGATTGTGGCCACGTGTATAACCATCATCACAGCGGTCATTGCCACGATCGCCTTGCTTGTTGTCTAAAGATATGTTGCTTTGTGTTTAAGTGGAAGGATTCTCTTAGGGGGAAAATATAATAACTGTTTTTGTTTGGGCTTATCCTGGGAAGGAATGTACGTATCTGACAAAACAGGGACACCTAGGACTGTACAGTGAAGACAAAACGCAACACTAAGCGTACGTTACTGACAGGTAGTAGTCCGCGTAATGCAAGCGTCTGTTCTTGAAAATTTCCCACTGATCTAAAAATAAAACCAGTGGAATTTCCTCGGTCGGGCTTTGCCACAGAAACTCACGGTTTAGTAAAATGTACAATGTATTTTCTGATTTGTGCGCAAAAGCTTTTTTTCTTTTTTCTTTTTTTTTAACATAACAATGTTTAATGTCACTGTTTGTTTAAAAGAACATGGTCACATTTGTAAAAAAAATGTTAAATTAGAAAATAAATAACATTTTGGTTCATGATTTTTCCTACACCTGTGCTGAAAATAAGAAATACAAATGTTGGTATATAAGTCATTCAAATACAGGTGAGTATGCATGGCTCGGTTTGAGTTTGTTGTGGTTGACCCTGCACAATTCGAACAATTTTGTAATTCACACCTACCTGCAGTGATGACCAATTTTGCCTCCACCCCTCCCATAGCGTGACGGATTTCACAACTTTCTACAGATGAACAACAATGTTGCCTTCACCCCTCCCATAGGGTGACGGATGTCACAACTTTCTGTGTACACAAACTGATGACGACATAAGCGCATGCGCAAACGCCTGCCGACACCCATAAGCTTTCAGCTATACATACATGTGAGCCAACGCCAGCGTAGTACTGGGGCTCATGGCCCTAGAATAAAAATAAATGCGCACTTTATGCTGACGAGCACGATGCGGAACAAGCAATTGTGTGTGGGTGTATGTGGGTGTGTATGTATGTGTGTGTGTATGTATGTGGGTGTGTATGTATGTGTGTGTGTATGTATGTGTATATGTGTGTGTGTGTGTGTATGTGTGTGTGTGTGTGTGTGTGTGTATGTATGTGTGTTTGTGTGTGTGTGTGTGTATGTATGTATGTGTGTATGTGTGTGTGTCTGACTGAGTGTGTGTGTCTGTGTGTGAGTGTGTGTGTGAGTGTGTGTGTGTATGTGCGTGAGTGTGTGCGTGGGTGTGTGTGTTTGTATGTGTGTGTGTATGTGTATGTGTGTGTGTGCGTGTGTGTGTGTGTGTGTGTGTGGCGGGCAGAGAAGCGAGGCATACTCACAGTGGTTTGAGATGCTGCTAGCTAACGTTGTCAAAGTCAGGAAGCACAGAACACTAGATTGTCTCATTAACAACATTCTTCTTGCCATTTTGGTTTGTTTGTAATTTGTAACGACAGTTTCGACACTACATTACACGTTCACGCGTTTCTTCTAACAGGGTAGCACGGTTTAACTCGGGTTACACAGTGTGAACTTTGAACGACAAACCTGTTAGTTCACAGAAACAGATGTATGCTTAAGGAAATAATTCTAAAGTTGACGGTACAAACTCCAAATCAGGAAGGACTTCAATCGAGTAATGCGTGTGTGTGTGCCACGGTGTGTGTGTGTTTATGTGTGTGTTTGTGTGTGTGTTTGTGTGTGTGTTTATGTGTGTGTGTATGTGGGTGTGTGTGTATGTGTGTGTGTGTGTGTGTGTTTGTGTGTGTGTGTGTATGTGGGTGTGTGTGTGTGTGTGTGATTGTGCGTGATTGTGCGTGTGTGTGTGTGCGTGTATGTGTGTGTGTGTGTGCGTGTGCGTGTGTGTGTGTGGAAGTGTGTGTGTGTATGTGTGTGTGTGTGTATGTGTGTGTGTGTGTGTGTGTATTTATGTATTTACTTCTTTCACTAACCCTCTCAATGACGTCACCACAAGCATTACACATACATTCAACACAGACTCAGATGCAAGCAAAGAAGAAATCAATTAAATATATTCAAGTGAGACCACGGTCACATTTAAAACTGACAGACGTACTTTCATTCACTTTCATGACAAACAATTGTGTGTTGCAAAAACATGTTCTGTCTATTGAAACAAACATTTCCAATTACTTTATACAGAAATATCCCTTATACGGGCAACAGTGCTGGAGAAACCTAAATAGAAGCATAGAAATAAAAATCGTGTTTTCGTTTCAGACGACTTTTCTGCAAAATAGCGGAATTCAATGCCATTAAAAACAGGCAGGCACTTTTTCGGAAGAGACTATATTCCGGATAACTCTGTCACGATTTTGTGTGGGTTGTGGACGCGTGACATTGTCGGTCAATCACAAGTGAGCGGCTTGTTTCTACACGTGCATGATAGCCGACCAAACATTCTTTCTTTCTTTATTTGGTGTTTAACGTCGTTTTCAACCATTCAAGGTTATATCGCGACGGGGAAAGGGGGGATGGGATAGAGCCACTTGTTAATTGTTTCTTGTAATCAAAAAATTGCTCCAGGGGCTTGCAACGTAGTACAATATATGACCTTACTGGGAGAATGCAAGTTTCCAGTACAAAGGACTTAACATTTCTTACATACTGCTTGACTAAAATCTTTACAAACATTGACTATATTCTATACAAGAAACACTTAACAAGGGTAAAAGGAGAAACAGAACCGTTAGTCGCCTCTTACGACATGCTGGGTAGCATCGGGTAAATTCTTTCTCGTCCCAACCAATATGGGACTTCCCCTAACCCGCGGGGGGTCGACCAGACATTGGACTTTTTGAAATTACGGACAATGACTAGATTCAATATGTCTGTTTTAAGTCTTTTCACACAGTTCTAACATAGTCAAGTTTTGAGTTTTAGTTCAGCGAAGTCTAATTTTCCTCTGTGTAGATGGGAATAAACATCGCGTAAAATAATCGACAGCTATGTATATTGCCAATATTATAATACAGCAAACAACGTGACTATAACGAAAAGTAACCCAAATGGTAAAGTAAAGCGAAGCGGAAAATCGGGCGCATATTGGAGAAAAATCTACATCAATCAATCACTACTTCCTTGCTTCAGTTACACAAATCTTGTTTCAAACAATTCGACGGTTTCATATCAAATGGGTTTTTTTCCACTACATGTGTTCGGTTGGACAGTACTGTAATTGTGAGTATTATCTACAGACACATATGACAATCGTGATGATTTAATGATTCATACTGATGAACAAATAATAACGAAATTTAGACATATTTAACGAGTTTCTAACAAACATAACAAAGTAAGCGCTCTAAAATGCATACGACATATTAAACAGAGTAAGTTGGAATTATGCATAACCAGTCGCGCGGCACATGAGAAAATAACAAATATTGAAATTAACAAGAGACTTTCGTCCTTGATATTTTACTTTTGTGTTGATATTAACAGGTAGTATTTCCTTCTTTATAAAGATTTCAGCGGTCAGCTTAGACTTTCAAGGGACAAAGCACAAAGCTGTTTACGGCCCAATATTCAAACTGCCTATTTACATTATGCTCCACCTTCTTACAAATATGTGGACAGGTAGTACATTCATTTCCAACCCATGTATCCTTAACATATATACAACGACAGCTTGAATCCAATGTTTAACAAATAGCGTATTACTTCTGTACACAATAGTCGGGTTATCAAATACACTTTCATTCAAAAAGGTAACACGCTCGCTCACAACATGCGTTCAATTTTCTAACCATGTATTCAATATTTCTTTCCAAAAAGTGAATGTATCAAATTCAATCAAACGAAATCCTTAACACATGCTGAGCTTTTAAAACAAGAACAAACCCTTCCCCAAAATGTTAAACAAAAAGTCGGTATCATGGTGGTGGACATTACAATAATAAACCAGAAGAAGATAATGTGGGGGTCGGGGTGGTGAACTAGAGCAACACAGAGGAATCTACATACAACCTACTCTTTTTCTCTCTCTGTGTTTAAGTCTTACACACTCCCAGTCCCCTACTCCTACCCTCATCCCTTCCTTAATACATACAATTCGCAGAGAGGGTTGGGGGGGGGGGGTAGTATAATATTTGGACACTCTGCTAGCTTGGCACACTACTAAATAAGGAAGTAACACAAGTTCCTGGAACTCCTATTCATTGGGGTGAATGTGAAAGTAGAGACCATTCCCAATGCCTGGCTTGCTTGCCTGTGCGGCGGTCATCTCCTGTGCTGGTGGTCTGGGGTGAAGGTTTGTATCAGGTAGCTCTGTCTTGAGGACCTCAGGGACTGCAACACGAGTACAACAATCTGTATTCTGTATGCTACATTTGCATTCTTTAAGGTAAACACCTCAAAGTCAATGCGCTAGGATGCTCTTGTGTGTGCCATTGTGTGTGTGTGTGTGTGCGTGTGTGTGTTTGTGTGTGTGTGTGTCTGAGTCTGTGTGCGTGCGTTTGTGTGTGTGTATGTGTGCGTGTGCGTGTGTGCGTGCGTGCGCGCACGTGTGTTTGTGTGTAGGTCTGTGTTTGTTTTAACAAGAAACCTCTCATTGTAAACGGAACCTCCACCATTGTAACTCGGAAACATGTTGAATGGAATCTCACGCACAGGCAGGAATTGGAAAACAACCAATCTTGAGTGAGCTCATCGCCCCCCCCCCCCCCCCCCCCCCACGCTACAAATCGGAAACATCTACTCTTGCAAGCAATCGAGCAAACAGTAACTCTAAAACATCCTCGTCATGCACATCAAAGAATTAAATCACAATCATCTACCTTCTCCCTCCTGATCTCCCCCGACTACTTCGTACACGTGGGACATCCGGCCTACAGACCGCCTTGCATCCAGCCCAGAACTTGCAGGAACTGAGGAAGGAACTTGGTACTGGCCGGGTATCTCAGGCAGTAGTCTCTGCTGCTGCTGCTGTGGTTGTGCTGGTGAAGGAAGGGGTGGCTGTTGGTTGCGGTCCTGTATTTCTTGCAGTGCAAGGTCATGTTGTGGCGCCAGACGCCTCCGAAATGTCACTGTGATGCATTAGAAATTTCGGGAAGTCAAAATAGTTTTTGGTTCGATTGATCATCCTAGTTAAGGGTGACGCTGTAGTCCCATAAGCATTTTTAGTCGCAGGGGAACGATATTGTGTTACATGAACTGTCTTTTTTTCGTGGGAATATTTCAAGAGAACATTTTAACAATACCGTATTTTTTGGCATTAAACACACACACACACACACACCCACGCACACACACACAC
>NW_027125801.1:180794-195794 GCF_037325665.1 Littorina saxatilis
GTGGGGAGCGAAATTCTCACGAACCTGTTTGAGGTGAGTTATCTTTTGATAAACTAATACAACAGAGGCGGCGCGCTACGATGCACCCGGAGAACTTTGGGCAGCTCAATTCCGTCGGCGCGTTGTAAAGTAATTGTGTTTTCAATGCAGGAATTGTCCGGTGGGAATCTGGGTGGTCATCTCCATTTTCATCTGTTTGCCAACTGAAGGCTGATGAATTTATGAAATTGCGTGTGAGTGTTTTATTATTTAGAAAGTTAGGATCGCTGATAGTAATATATGTTATCTTTGATCCAGGTTCTATCCGGATTCTATCCGGATTCTATCCGAATTCTATTCCGTCTTCGAATCGCTCCAGCTCCGTCTGGATCGCTTCAGTCACCAACCCCTTCGGAGTCTCTCCCGGATCCATCCAGTCATCAACAGACCCTCCCTTCATCCGTCCTTCTTCATCTCACCTTCCTTCTGCGCCGGATATCCAGACAGTCACAGTGGAGAACTCAGTTCAGTTGTTCATTAACACGATGTGAAGAAGAGTAACTTCACCAGTGAGAAACCATCGAGAACCATGAACAACTAGATAACGTATCCACGTATCTGGCGAACTACAACTATGTGTGATAACTAAGGATAACCTTTTATAATACCTGTGGACGACACCTCTCGAACGTAGATCGATAACGAACAAGTGGAGCTGACGCTGAACGTTCGGTGAACGTCATCTTCGAACGTGGGAACTGTTCATGCTGTACGTGAACGCTGACGGAGCTGACGCTGAACGTTTAGTGAACGTCATCTTCGAACGTGGGAACTGTTCATGCTACACGTGAACGCTGACGTGTATATATTACCAGGATCAGCTAGACGCGAGGATTGGGATGTTAGCACCTTTATAAACTGGACAACTGACCATCAGTACCCGAGAACGCAATACAGAAGTTAAGTCCATTTATCTGCTAACATAATCATTCACTGTCTTTGGTCATCATTAAATTGATACATTGAAATTCATCGGTCTTCGTTATTCACTCCTCACACAATTCCATTCTACTATCATTCTCACTTTCCTTTACAACGTACACTTACATACACATACAAGTTTAACCCGGCTCCTAAAAGATAAAGTAGAACCTAAAAATCGGCGTTCACATTGCCAGTAGTATAACCCCCCCTAGACTATGCTACAGTGATAGCCAGGGTTTGTCACAAATTGGGAAGCTCGTCCGGGATCTTGTTGAGTCAAAACTAACTTAAAGAAATTCTCGTGTGTTTGTACGTTCTCATCTTCATCTTAGTTATTGTGTGTTTAGTTTAAGGATTAGTTAAACCCCAATCCCAAACCTAAACCACCTCTAAATGTAGAGACGTTGCTCTGGGTAAATAGCAACAAAGCATTCCCTTCCCACTCCTAAAAACGAACGTAACCTCTTATTGAAGAGACGATACTTCTGGGTAAAAAGTATCAAGACCACAAGGGAAGCATGTCAGATAGCTTCAGTACAGTTTAATCAGGCAAGGATTCTGTTGTAAACTGGTTAGTTGGTAACATAGGGTTGGGGAAACGACTCTGTGATTCCCTTCTTCTGGAAGAAGAACCAACGCAAGGTGTTAGTCAGAGCGGTATAAATACTCTGCAAAAGGGTGTAGTTTGTTCAAGCTATAAATTCTTTCACTTTCGAATTCGGAATTCAAAGTGAAAGGGGACAAGAGAACCATTGTTCTACGAGAAGTCCAGATCTGACATATAGTTGAGCAAATACATATTACTGATTTCGGTTAAATGTCATAGCATTGTGTTTGATCAGCACAAGTGCGGAGTTGGCGAGGGTTCTGATAGAATTGGATTTTATTAGAACACCGAATTATCAGTCACGTTAGTTTGACGTGGGTGGCCGATTTGAATAAGACACTTTGTCTAAAGTCGTGGGCAACTTTGAATTCAAAGTCACAAACAAAGTTACAATCCGAGGAATTGGTAACTGGAGTGTGTACACACTATAAACTAACTTGGTCGTTTTCAATTTCCGATTCTACGAACGCGATTTACCGAGTTGACGGAGACGGTTTCCGAGTTGGCTGCGGCAAATTCCGATTTTTGTGGATTTTGAACGCGTGTAACCAAGGGTTTTCAGAAGGATCGCTAATTTCGTAAAGAGGAGGATTCTTTCGACGACAAGATGTCTGAAGAACAGCAAGTCGCTAGTGGTGTCACTACAAGGAGCAAGGCCTTGGAGCTGACGAAAGAATTGATGGAGAAAGGAGAGATGTTAGGTCTAACGGGAGCTGAGCTGAGAGAGTACGTGATCGAACAAGAACGTGAAGCAAAGAAGTTCGAACTCGAGCAGATACAGCAGCAAGTTGAGCGTGAACGCGAAGCTAAGAAACTCGAGCAGGATCGCGAAGAGAAACAGCGGGATCGCGACGAACGTGCCAGAGACAAGGAACATGAGTTTCGGCTCGAGGAGTTACGTATCCAAGCTGAGGCTTCTCGCCCTACTAACTCAGGAGGAGGAAACTCCAATAACAGCAGCAACCACACCCAGCAGAGAGACCGAGACAACTATCAATCCAAGTTGCCGTTCTTGGAGGACAAGGACGACATCGAGTCCTTCATATTTCAATTCGAGGACCACGCCCGAGCGAACCACTGGAGCAACGAGATTTGGTTGCCCAGATTGACAGCACTCCTCAAAGGGAAGGCGCGACTCGCCTACACCCGCCTTACGGACGACGAGCGAGGATCATATGAGCTTCTGAAAAAGGCTCTGCTGGAGCACTTCCAGATTACGGCAGAAACGTACCGGAAGAAATTTAGATCTAGAAGGAAAGAACAGGCTGACACGTACAAGCATTTAATCAACGATTTGTCACTGTTCATGGACCGCTGGATCGACATGTCAGGACATGGGAGTGATGTCGAATCCCTGAAGGATTTAATTTTGAGAGAGCAGCTGATGGAAATTCTACCAGAGAATTTAGCTACTTATATCAAAGACAGGGAACCAGAGGACATCAGCACTATCAAGAAACTCATCGTGCGGTACGAAGAAGCAAGACCGTCAGCGAGCAGGAAGATCCGAGACGACAAGGGGTCAGTGAAGGAGAAAGATAGTCATCGATTTGAGGCACGCAAGGCTAGTGGGAAGTACGACGACAAATCTCAGTCAGGCAAAGTAGCGGACAAAGATAAGCCATACTTCAAGAAGGACATCAGATGTTTCCACTGCAATGGACCTCATTTCAAACGTGAATGTCCGAAACTGAAAGAAGATGCCGGAGCAGCTATGGACACCGAAGTGAAGGTGGGAAACTCGACGAAATACGACAAGCTCTGTGGAACGTGCGCCGAGAAGACCTTCACCAAAGTCTCCAGAATCACCGTCGAAGGAAGATTGACGACAGGCTTCCGAGACACTGGAAGTACTTCAACGATTGTGGACGCAGCTTTGGTACCTGATGCCAACTTCACCTCGTCAGTCAAGGAAACGACACTCGCCGATAAGTCTACGAAGAAACAACTACGCGTAGCGAGAGTACACTTGGACACGCCTTACTTTGTGGGCGAAACAGAAGTCAGTGTGATGGACAACCCCATATTCTCAGTCCTGATAGGAAATCAGATGGGTCTACAAGGAGAGACAGTAGAAGTTCCCGTCTACCCAGTACGTGACCCTGTGATCGTGGAAGGATCAGCAGCCGTGGAAACACGGGATCAGAGGAAACGAGATGCTGCACTGGAAGCGCAGATACCGTTAGTGCCTCAGGCCGAACAATTGTTTTCTACGGCCGATCTCAAGAAGGAACAACGTGCAGATGAGTCCCTTAGTCGTCTACATGTGCTAGCCGAGACAAAGGTGACCCATGGACGGGTCAGTTTCACACACGTCAATGACGTCCTTTATCGCCAGTACGTCGACAAGGAAGGGAAGGAGCATCGACAAGTTGTTGTACCTCGGAGGATGCGATCGAAGGTACTTCGCACAGGACATGACTCGCCCATGGCTGGTGTTACGAAGCGGTTTACTCGTATTTGTGGTGATGTGTATTGTTGTAAATAGAATAGACTATAGCGATGGTCAGACATTGGAAAGGGCTATAGGCTGCATACCGTCCCGTTGACCGCAGTTGAACTTTTGTGTAACTGACAAGGTTTTCACGTGCAAGTAATGCAGGCGACAGCTCACTGGCAATGTCATAGCAAAAACGACTTTGTAAAATCAGTCGCCGTCAAGGAGCCAAGCTCGACTCATGTTTTTCGTAACACTTTAGCAGACGGGCTCCTGTTTTAGGTATCTGACTGAAGAAGGATGAAGACTGACGAACTTTCCCTATCAGTCTACGTGATATCTTCCATTTTCATATTCATGCCAGGCCGGCGACTGTACTAAATGTTGGCTTTACACTCTTTTGAGGTATGTTTGAAACCGGTTATATTTTCATGTCATGCTGTCGTATGTGAGAAGAGTGACTGTTTCTGTGTTTAATGTTATTGTGTAGGCCTAAGCTATTGTGCTACACTGCTTAAACATGTGAGGGTTTTACGTAACGTTTTCTTGGCTTTAGAAAACAGGAATTAACGTGTAAATAATTATATTGGCTCATGCAGCTTAATATGTTGGACGAGTGAGTATTTTTATTGTGCGAGTGAAAGAAACTAAAGACAAGTTGATTTATGGACTATAAACTTTACAGTGTTTCCAACTGGAGGGTTTCATCGACGGAGGCTGAACTGAACCAGTCAACTGCGGCTTGATGTACATGACCATGGCATGGAGAGCTGGCAGGGTTCTACAGTTAGCCGCCGAGACGAACTGGAAGGATCAAGGACTACGTCAAGCAATGGTTGCGGTGTCGTGAGGACTGGTGCACCCTTGTCAGTCGTCTGAAGGACTTACAGCCATACCAACATCTTGAAAGCCGAAAGATGGCAGTAGGGTAACGTACAGTAGAATACCTATTCGTCTTACCTGTTAAGCTGCTTTGTTTGAGCCAAAAGGTGTCTGCGTCTTGGACTGTAGAGTTTCTTGCGGTGTTGTCGGCCTAGGGTACTGGTCGAAGCCCGGAAATGATTTTGTGATGTAAAAAGCTTTGTAAACAATAATAATTAGTCTTGGCAGTGTCAAGATCCATTTAACACCAGGTTTTTGCGTGTGTGAGTGCGTGTGCGCTTGTGCCTTGTAAGCTACTGTAGCGGACAACTATTCAGATTACATTCAAGCCTGTAAACAAATACTAAACTTATAGAGTGGTGTAGAGGCATATATGATTGTCTAAAAACCGGGCTATACCACTCCATAACATCTGGCGCCCAATAAGGGACCATAACAAATGGCGCCCAATAAGGGACCATAACAAATGGCGCCCAATAAGGGACCATAACAAATGGCGCCCAATAGTGTTTGTTTGTTTGACCCTTTAGCAGTATTGTTTTCTATCTCAAGGCACGTGCGCTTACACGGGTGTGAATGATTGTTTTGTTTGTCCTGTTTGTCCAGTAACATTTTCAGATTTGATTTGATTTTTGATTTGATGTGTTGACTGGCATATTCTTGTGAGGCTAAGGTCTTACTCGAGTTTCGTTCATGATATTTTTTTTAAACAGCTTCTGAACATGACCCCAGTATATAATTCTTTTGACTTTTTGGATAATCTCTGATCGAGATTCAGAAAATTTCATCGTTTTTTCAACAATTCATTTTCTTTTGAGGAAAGGGGGTGATGTTACGAAGCGGTTTACTCGTATTTGTGGTGATGTGTATTGTTGTAAATAGAATAGACTATAGCGATGGTCAGACATTGGAAAGGGCTATAGGCTGCATACCGTCCCGTTGACCGCAGTTGAACTTTTGTGTAACTGACAAGGTTTTCACGTGCAAGTAATGCAGGCGACAGCTCACTGGCAATGTCATAGCAAAAACGACTTTGTAAAATCAGTCGCCGTCAAGGAGCCAAGCTCGACTCATGTTTTTCGTAACACTTTAGCAGACGGGCTCCTGTTTTAGGTATCTGACTGAAGAAGGATGAAGACTGACGAACTTTCCCTATCAGTCTACGTGATATCTTCCATTTTCATATTCATGCCAGGCCGGCGACTGTACTAAATGTTGGCTTTACACTCTTTTGAGGTATGTTTGAAACCGGTTATATTTTCATGTCATGCTGTCGTATGTGAGAAGAGTGACTGTTTCTGTGTTTAATGTTATTGTGTAGGCCTAAGCTATTGTGCTACACTGCTTAAACATGTGAGGGTTTTACGTAACGTTTTCTTGGCTTTAGAAAACAGGAATTAACGTGTAAATAATTATATTGGCTCATGCAGCTTAATATGTTGGACGAGTGAGTATTTTTATTGTGCGAGTGAAAGAAACTAAAGACAAGTTGATTTATGGACTATAAACTTTACAGTGTTTCCAACTGGAGGGTTTCATCGACGGAGGCTGAACTGAACCAGTCAACTGCGGCTTGATGTACATGACCATGGCATGGAGAGCTGGCAGGGTTCTACAGTTAGCCGCCGAGACGAACTGGAAGGATCAAGGACTACGTCAAGCAATGGTTGCGGTGTCGTGAGGACTGGTGCACCCTTGTCAGTCGTCTGAAGGACTTACAGCCATACCAACATCTTGAAAGCCGAAAGATGGCAGTAGGGTAACGTACAGTAGAATACCTATTCGTCTTACCTGTTAAGCTGCTTTGTTTGAGCCAAAAGGTGTCTGCATCTTGGACTGTAGAGTTTCTTGCGGTGTTGTCGGCCTAGGGTACTGGTCGAAGCCCGGAAATGATTTTGTGATGTAAAAAGCTTTGTAAACAATAATAATTAGTCTTGGCAGTGTCAAGATCCATTTAACACCAGGTTTTTGCGTGTGTGAGTGCGTGTGCGCTTGTGCCTTGTAAGCTACTGTAGCGGACAACTATTCAGATTACATTCAAGCCTGTAAACAAATACTAAACTTATAGAGTGGTGTAGAGGCATATATGATTGTCTAAAAACCGGGCTATACCACTCCATAACAGCTGGCCACTTGGGACAGAAGAAGACTCGCGAGCGAATCTGGCAAGAATTCTTCTGGCCGGGGATAGTGGGAGACATCAAACGTCATTGCATGAGCTGCGACGCGTGCCAACGTACATCACCGAAGGGACGGACCAAACGTGTACCGATGGGCAGGATGCCAGTCATCGATACAGCCTTCAAGCGTGTAGCCGTGGACCTGGTTGGTCCAATTAAGCCTATCTCCGCTTCGAAGCAACAATACATCCTCGTGATGGTCGATTACGCGACAAGATACCCAGAGGCTGTCGCACTGAGAGACATCAAAGCCAGCACCATCGCCGAGGCGCTTTGGAATTTCTGGACCAGACTGGGACTGCCCGACGAAATCCTATCCGACAGGGGCACACAGTTTACCAGCGAGCTGATGAAGGATGTACAGCAGCTTCTGGCTATAAAAGGACTTACGACAACTCCATGGCACCCTCAGACCAACGGATTGGTTGAGCGCTTCAACGGGACGCTGAAATCAATGTTGAAGAAACTAGCGATGGAGCAACCCGAGAAGTGGGATGAGTTCATACCAGCCCTACTTTTCGCATACAGGGAGGTACCACAAGACTCTCTTGGATTTTCACCATTTGAGCTCTTGTACGGACGCACGGTCAAAGGACCAATGCAGATACTGAGGCAACTCTGGACAGAGGAAGGAGCTTCCGACGAAGCAAAGACAACTGCCGAGTACGTAACTGACTTACGGAACAGGATAGAAGAAACCTGCGAGATCGCAAGAGACCACCTAGCAAAGGCAGCGCTTCGCCAAGCTCACCACTACGACCGCAACACCAAACGTCGGACGTTGGAGGTCGGAGCCAAAGTGTTGCTACTTCTCCCGACAAAACATAACAAGCTCGAGCTAGCATGGAGGGGACCATATGCTGTCGAGGAAAAAGTCAACGCATTTGACTACCGTATCAAGGTGGGACGCAACGTACGCACGTACCACGTCAACCTTCTGCGGGAATACCACGAGAGAGACAAGATGTTCCAGGCAGAACATACTCCTGAGGAAGAGGAGGAAGAACACATCGCCATCGTCGTCGAAGACTATGACGAAGTGCCAAACGACTATTTCGCGGACGCGGACAGTCTGAAACACATCCCGACCCCGTCAACAAAGAGGACGGAGTTTGCTAAGGATGTACACATATGGGAGAAACTGAATCGCAAGCAAAGAAAGGACATCGAGGATGCATGCCAGGAGTTTGGCAACAACCTGACCGATGTACCAAAACAGACCACACTGGAAAAGTGCGTCATCAAAGTGACGGAGAAGAAACCCGTCTATGTGAAGCCCCGACCTATTCCCCATTCCCAAGTCGACGTCGTCGAACGGGAAGTCAAGGAGATGTTAGAACTCGGAGTCATTGAGCCTGCCGCATCACCCTACAATTCACCGATTGTATTGGTAAAGAAAGCTGACGGGAAGTCAATACGGTTCTGCAATGATCTGAGAGAGGTGAACAAGGTCGTACAGTTTGACGCAGAACCCATCACTGATGTGGAGCACCTGTTTTCAGAGCTTTCTCACGCGCGATTCTTCAGTAAAATTGACCTCACGAAGGGATATTGGGCTGTAATGATCCAGGAAGAGGATCGCGACAAGACAGCATTCACCACGTCCCTCGGTCAATTTCGATGGGTAAACATGCCATTTGGACTATCTACGGCGGGAGCGATTTTCAACCGTATGATGAGGAAGCTGTTGCTCCCATTGAACAGAAAGGATGTCCATCATTTTATGGACGATATACTCATCGCCACCGAGACGTGGGAACAACACGTCGAGGCCGTGAGAGCAGTTTTGAAGAGACTACAAGAAGCGAACCTCGCCGCGAAACCATCCAAGTGTTTCTTTGGCTACGAACAACTTTCCTATCTCGGACACGAGATTGGGAACGGCAAAAGGTGGCCCGAGGACGACAAGGTCAAGAAGATCAGGGATGCGAAACCGCCAGAAACGAAGAAGGAGCTGCGAGCATACCTAGGGACAACCGGATTCTACCGTTCCTACATCGCAGGGTACTCCGACATCGCGGCGCCGCTCACGGACAAGACAAAGAAACACGAACCAGAACACGTGAAGTGGAACCAAGCATGTCAGGTTGCATTCGACAAACTGAAGGAAGGATTGACGAATCATCCTGTCGTCATCATGCCAGACCTCGCACTTCCGTACGTCGTGAGAACCGACGCCTCTGACCGTGGAATGGGAGCTGTACTGCTCCAAGATCAAGGAAAAGGCCTTCAACCAGTGGCTTACGCAAGCAAGAAGCTGAACAGCGCTGAGCAGAACTATGCCACAGTTGAGAAGGAGTGCCTAGCTACTGTGTGGGGAATACAAAAGTTCGAACGCTACTTGTATGGAAGACATTTCGTTTTAGAAACGGACCATCAACCCCTCCAGTACTTGCAACGCATGAAGCCGACGAATGCGAGATTGATGCGTTGGGCATTACAATTGCAACCGTACGACTTCACCATCAAAGTGATTCCTGGCAAGGACAACGTGGGAGCTGACTACTTGAGTAGAATGACCACAGCGTAGGATAAGATTGACCACAATCTTCATTCCCCCATGGGCGTATGTGACGCTTTTGGACATTCTACAGACCACGAGACGAATTTGCCGAGACTACATCAGCTGTTCCATCAGAGGACCGAGACTAATACCCGCATCACCGGAACTTAACGTATTACGTAACTCAAAGTATTACGTCACTACAGAAGATGTCATCCTTTTCGCTGTTTTACACATTCGACCGCCTTGTTACAAATATTATAATGAATGTAATAACGCAAGGGAAAGGCAAGTGTGTATGTCAAACCGAAACAAGAAACGATTGTTGTGAGTTTGTGGAAATAAAAAAAGATAGTAATATGTACTGTGTTTGTTTTGTTTTGATTATTGTGAGGAACTATATTAGTGTAGCTTCACAAGACAGTGCTCGGCCAAGGAAAAGAAATAGTTCAAACTGCCTTTTAGAACGGGAAAGGAAAAGGCGAGAGCTCTGTCTTGTGGGGAGCGAAATTCTCACGAACCTGTTTGAGGTGAGTTATCTTTTGATAAACTAATACAACAGAGGCGGCGCGCTACGATGCACCCGGAGAACTTTGGGCAGCTCAATTCCGTCGGCGCGTTGTAAAGTAATTGTGTTTTCAATGCAGGAATTGTCCGGTGGGAATCTGGGTGGTCATCTCCATTTTCATCTGTTTGCCTACTGAAGGCTGATGAATTTATGAAATTGCGTGTGAGTGTTTTATTATTTAGAAAGTTAGGATCGCTGATAGTAATATATGTTATCTTTGATCCAGGTTCTATCCGGATTCTATCCGGATTCTATCCGAATTCTATTCCGTCTTCGAATCGCTCCAGCTCCGTCTGGATCGCTTCAGTCACCAACCCCTTCGGAGTCTCTCCCGGATCCATCCAGTCATCAACAGACCCTCCCTTCATCCGTCCTTCTTCATCTCACCTTCCTTCTGCGCCGGATATCCAGACAGTCACAGTGGAGAACTCAGTTCAGTTGTTCATTAACACGATGTGAAGAAGAGTAACTTCACCAGTGAGAAACCATCGAGAACCATGAACAACTAGATAACGTATCCACGTATCTGGCGAACTACAACTATGTGTGATAACTAAGGATAACCTTTTATAATACCTGTGGACGACACCTCTCGAACGTAGATCGATAACGAACAAGTGGAGCTGACGCTGAACGTTCGGTGAACGTCATCTTCGAACGTGGGAACTGTTCATGCTGTACGTGAACGCTGACGGAGCTGACGCTGAACGTTTAGTGAACGTCATCTTCGAACGTGGGAACTGTTCATGCTACACGTGAACGCTGACGTGTATATATTACCAGGATCAGCTAGACGCGAGGATTGGGATGTTAGCACCTTTATAAACTGGACAACTGACCATCAGTACCCGAGAACGCAATACAGAAGTTAAGTCCATTTATCTGCTAACATAATCATTCACTGTCTTTGGTCATCATTAAATTGATACATTGAAATTCATCGGTCTTCGTTATTCACTCCTCACACAATTCCATTCTACTATCATTCTCACTTTCCTTTACAACGTACACTTACATACACATACAAGTTTAACCCGGCTCATAAAAGATAAAGTAGAACCTAAAAATCGGCGTTCACATTGCCAGTAGTATAACCCCCCCTAGACTATGCTACAGTGATAGCCAGGGTTTGTCACATAGTGGTAAGGTTGGCCTAGTGGTAAGGTTGGCCTAGTGGTTAGGTTGGCCTAGTGGTAAGGTTGGCCTAGTGGTAAGGTTGGCCTAGTGGTAAGGCGTCCGCCCCGTGATCGGGAGGTCGTGGGTTCGAACCCCGACCGGGTCATACCTAAGACTTTAAAATTGGCAATTTAGTGGCTGCTCCGTCTGGCGTCTGGCATTATGGGGTTAGTGCTAGGACTGGTTGGTCCGGTGTCAGAATAATGTGACTGGGTGAGACATGAAGCCTGTGCTGCGACTTCTGTCTTGTGTGTGGCGCACGTTAAATGTCAAAGCAGCACCGCCCTGATATGGCCCTTCGTGGTCGGCTGGGCGTTAAGCAAACAAACAAACAAACAAACAAACAAACAAATGTACAATGAAATGATTGCCAGTTTTTATGGTTAGGTAGCCTAAACATCTTGTATCTGTGTTTAGTGGTAGCTGTCTGGTGTCCTTGCTATACAACTGACAGTGACAGGTCTATTACAATTTGTCTAGAACGGTTCGACAATGGTGTCAAAACGAATTTTAAGTTTCTGCAGGATATCCAACAATTCTTAAAACGGCGAAACAGTCTTCATTTAATATCACACTTTTGAGCTTGTTCGCAGCAGAAAGTGCAAATAAAGTCAATACTTTATCACAAAAGTGTCGCGCTAGGTCACGATCTGACTTGTATACCACCAAATTGTGTTAACGTTCATTTGTATGCCTGCTACTGTTTAGGCTTCCGTGTTTACAATGCTATGTTTGTCCTCTAGCTAACAAGTGTTTAACATTGCGCACCCGGCTTGTAAGCTGCGCCCCACGGCATGCTGGCAGTGATCCAATGACTAGACACACAGGTAGCAAACAAACAAAATGGTGAATGCTGTCAAGTTGACACAGGCATGAAGAAAGGTTCAAGTGTAACAAACGTGCACATAACTGCTTGTTCATAAATCAATACATTACGAAGCAAATTATACTCTACTTTTGAAAAGGTACTATCCTTCGTTGGTTTTGTGTCTGTGGTTGTTTGTTTGTGTGCTTGTGCGTGTGTTTGTGCGTGTGTGTGTGCGTGTGTGTGTGTGTGTGTGTGTGTGTGTGTGTGCGTGTGTGTGTCTGTGTGTGTGTGAGTGTGTCCGTCTGTCTGTCTGTCTGTCTGGCTAGATATTACTAAACAAAGAAGCACCTCCAACACCAGCGGGACCTCTAAATCATGTCCTTTGCAGTTTGTTTGTTTTGTATTCCGTCTGCACTTTCCAAAATACATGGAAAGGCTTCAAAAATATACGAGATAACCCCTTTACTGGAAGGGCAAAACGTCCTGGGCATTTTTGCCAATACTATCGTGCAAATACTGCGCAGCAGATTAATCGATATGCTAATGAGCAAGGTATCTACCCAAAAGGCAAATCGCAAGTCATTGTACCGTCTGTAGGAACACGTAAGAATGATGTAATGTCATGACAGATTTTTCTGAAAGGATTTATGCGTTGGTATGACGGCTTACTAGCGCCAAAACTAAAAATTAGTAATTAACCCGTGAAAGTTACTAATTTTTACGAGAAAATTACAATTATGACATGAAAATTACTAATTTTTACGTGTTAATTACTAATTTTCACGTGTTAATAACTAATTTTCAAGTGTTACTGTTAATGTCTAATTTTCAGTTTTGGCTCGCTTCCTGACGGCTTACTAGCGCCAAAACTAAAAATTAGTAATGTTCACGCGTTAATTACTCATTTGCATGTGCCTAGTGACTGTGGGGGCTCAATGCGCGTGCGCGACTGTTACACCGGCCAGAGCGAAACATCATTCGATTCGAAACTTTTCTGGTCCATAGTTCTTTAATCCGATGCAAATTAACAATAAGAGCTTAGCGCATGTGTAGATAACCGTGACATACAACTGTCTGTCCGACAACTTGTTCAATAACGAATTCTATCGAAAGATATTTGTGAAAGTGTGCGAGTCTCGACCGAAGAGATCCGTCTGCTTGTGGTCGGACCTTTAGCACATGTCCGGCCGGCCGCCATTTTTCCTATCTCGGTTCGAACATTTTCGGATTGATTGTCCTTCACTAATACACTACAAAGCAAATTTATGGGTGTGGTATTGGAAACAAATATGAGGTACGGCTGTCTGCCCGACAACTTGTCGAATAAGGAATCATATTGAAAGATATCTGTGAAAGTGTGAGACCACAGCCGATCAAAAGTCCGTCTGCTGCGAACAGCTTCGATTCGAAAGTTTTCGGGGTCGATTATTCTTTTCTAAGATACCCAAAACAACGTTAAGGAAAGCGCTATTGCAGAAAACTGTGACATGCATCTTCCCGTCGGATAACTTGCTCGATAAGGCCTTCTATTAAAAGATATTTTAGAAATAGTGTGAGAGTGATGTTGTCCGGACGTTGAAGCCTCTCAATGCGGACTCTTAAAGTCCGACTACTGTGACCAAAAACGAGGCAAAAATGAAAATTAGTAATTAACACTGTTAATTACTCATTTTCACGTGAAAATGGTAACCCTAGGTTTTGGTACTAGTGAGCCGTCATACGTTGGTCCTAAATTTAGCGCGTCAATTATAAGCCAATCAACGCACACCTGCCCAGCAGGTGCAAGTCGAGTCTAGACTTACGGCCAGACAGGAAATCACGTCTGTGGCAAGCAGGTTGCTTTTCAGTTTGCGTAGCTAATGTTCAAGAGTATCTTATACAGGTTAACGAGTTGTTTGGAAGTAAAATACTAGTCTCTGGGTTTATAAGGTTCCAAAAGGACAGATTTCGCCTAACTATGGACAAATCAATCGCACCTGAAATGTCTGTGTATGGGTCTTCGGTGAAAAAGAAGTCCCGACGCTGCAAATCGCCGTCACTGGGTATGATCTCTCTGTCTGTCTGTCTGTCTGTCTGTCTGTCTGTCTGTCTGTCTGTCTGTCTCTCTCTCTCTCTCTCTCTCTCTCTCTCTCTCTCTCTCTCTCTCTCTCTCTCTCTCTCTCTCTCTCTCTCTCTCTCTTACACCGTAGAAGAAGAATTGGTTGATTGATTGATTGATTGTGTTTGATGTTGTTCATGTTGATTTCTTGATCGATTGATTGATCGATAGTTTCATGATCATGAATTATTGCATCAATCAGCGGGAGAATTCATATCACGCTATTAATTATGAAGTGACAAAAACATACAATACCACTACGTCATAGTTCCAGTCTTTATGACGAGCTCGCCTTTTTAATATGGTGAAGGAATACAAACATATTTTTAGACGATTAGTCAGCATGAACAACAAAACAAACCGGTCACCAACAACAACAAACGGTCGGTGAAAGCGCTACAAAAGAACAGGTTGCGTGTGTGCGGTAGAATTGCGTAGAATATTGACAGAGATAGTTTGTGAATATCATTATGAGTAGATCTCATATTTAGCAGCTCAGCACAACCAGACATGTAGGTAAAGGGCTCCTAATATGGACCACTTTTTGTTTTATGCTGATAACTAGCTTGTTTTCTTGCGAAGAAGTTTCATTTTGTGTTTGGTAGTCCTTCTCTCTTAGGTTAACCGTTAGGCCTAATTAGAGTGAAATAGCTTTGATAGACATTTAGTAAAAATTAAATACAGGAAAATTCACAAAGGGTCCATATTAGGAGCCTGGCCGCCTAATATGGACTAGTGAAGCGGCCTTCACGAATCACTGTAAAAAGCTCCCTATACT
>NW_027125801.1:203294-214224 GCF_037325665.1 Littorina saxatilis
TTTTTTAATTTTCAGAGCTAGTTTTTCATTCAAATTTTATATATTTATATGTTTTTGAAATCAAACAATGATGAAGAATACGATGATATTATTTTGGGATCGTTTTATAAAGAAATAATGTTCATTACAATTTTCAGATTTTAAATTACCAAACTCATTATTTAATATGTGAGCCTCCAAGCTGAAATGCAATACCAAAGTCTGGCCTTCGTCGAAGATTGCTTGACCAAAATTTCAATCCATTTGATTGAAAAAGTAGGGCGTCACAGTGCGGCCTCAACTTTCACAAAAAGACGGATATGACTTCATCAAAGACATTTATCAAAAGAAAGAAAAACACCTCTGGGAATATTATTCTTAGAAACTCTCATGTAAAGTTTCATCTTCTTCTTCTCGATCGCTCAGACAGGGACTCCGGAACTTCTGATGAAGTCTGCAGTACAGCTCCGAAGTTTCAGGAAGATCGATCCAGTAGTTTTCGCTAAACCGCTCAACACATACACACAGACACACACTGCAGACACACAGACACATAAACACACACACACACACACACACACACACGCACACACACACACACACACACACACACACACACACACACACACCACACACACACATACACCACGACCCTCGTTTATTCCCCATCTGTGTTAAAACATTTAGTCAGACCTTGACTAAATGTTAAACAAGTCGCGTAAGGCGAAATAACTACATTTAGTCAAGCTGTGGAACTCACAGAATGAAACTGAACGCACTTTTTTTCACAATGACCGTAGTGCGCCGCTCGTGCAAAAGGCAGTGAAATTAACGAGCCTGTTTAGCGCGGTAGTGGTTGCGCTGTGCTGCATAGCACACTTTTCTATACCTCTCTTCGTTTTAACTTTCTGAGCGTGTTTTTAATCCAAACATATCATATCTATGAAATTGTTTTTAAATCGATTTCGGAAATATTATTTTGATCATAATTTTTATATATTTAATTTTCAGAGCTTGTTTTTAATCCGAATATAACATATTTATATGTTTTTGGAATCAGAATATGATGAAGCATAAGATGAACGTAATTGTGGATCATTTTATAAAAAAAATAATTTTAATTACAATTTTTAGATTTTTAATGATCTAAGTCATTAATTAATTTTTAAGCCTCCAAGCTGAAATGCAATACCAAAGTCCGGCCTTTGTCGAAGATTGCTTGGCCAAAATGTCAATCAATTTTATTGACAAATGAGGGTGTGACAGTGCCGCCTCAACTTTTACAAAAAGCCGGATATGACGTCATCAAAGACATTTATCGAAGAAATGACAAAAAACGTCTTGGGATATCATACCCAGGAACTTTTATAAAGATCGGTCCAGTAGTTTACTCTGAATCGCTCTACTTACACACACACATACACACACACACACACACACACACACACACACACACACACACACACACACACACACACACACACACACATACACCAAGACCCTCGTCTCGATTCCCCCTCTATGTTAAAACATTTAGTCACAACTTGACTAAATGTAAAAAAAATAAAAAATAAAAGACCCAAGGAGTAAAAAAGAACTGCGTAACTTCCATCTTTGTTTCAGTGAAGTGTGTGTTTTTTCTCAAAAATTAGAATAAATGTACAGATGGACCTGTCTTTCGTTTGGGTTACAGTGAGATGAGCTTGCCTAGTGGTATGTTGCGGAGAGATTAATAGGGCCGTGTACACTACATTGGGTGTGCACGTTAAAGATCCCACGATTGACAAAAGGGTCTTTCCTGGCAAAATTGCTAAGGCACAGTTAATAATTGTCTACCTATACCCGTGTCACTTGGAATATTATGCCGTGAAAGGTAAATATGCGCCGAAATGGCTGCAATCTACTGGCCGTATAAAATTTCATCTCACACGGCATCACTGCAGAGCGCCTAGAACTGTACCCACGGAATATGCGCGATATAAGACTCATTGATTGATTGATTGAGTAGGTGTCAAAAATTCCAAGAAGACAGCTTGTGTGTAAGTTAAACGTGACGTTTGCTTCCCACACGCTGAGTGTTACAAAACTGCAGAAGGCGGATCCGAGATTGCCATACAAAGCTCTACTTGTCCAAAAGAAAACTTTTTTTTTCAATTTTGTTATCTCTCGAACACTTAAAAATAAGTCTTATATATAGAGAATACTACATGGCTTGCTGTGTCGTACCAGATTTACTTGAGTTGGGTTTCTTTTATATTGAACTGCGAGCGAAAGCGAGCTGTTCACTATTTGAAAAAGCAACGAGTGTAAATCTGGTACGAAACAGCAAGCCATGTAGTATTCTGTTTATTCTACATACTGTACTTACGTGTATTTTACCGAAAATGTCCTGCATTCGAGGCAGCTAAATTGAAGCTTAAGAGGCTTGTTTTGGAACCTCGATCTCTTCTAAAGCCTCGTGCAATATATTACGTCAAAGTAAAGAAACGTCACTCTGAAAGTGTGGCGTGACGTGTTAGTTCTAAAAATTCATCGAGGGTAATCAGCGAGCGCAATTTTTTATTCTATAATGACGTTTGTCTCGGTGACTTTGGCACCATAAGCAGTGGAAAAACAGGTCCCTGCCAGACTTGCTTGACATGACCTCATTTACATGATATACACACGTGTGATCTGAGCGATCATTGTCTCACGTGTGTCGCTCTTACGTATGTAGGCTGAACTGTCTTATACTGTTGGGTTTTTCCGGTTTTGTTTTTTGTTTTTTTGCAAAGTTACACAGGCGTCGCTTCGAGAGAGATCTTGGGAGCTTGACGCCTGTTTCTGCCAGGATAGCTCATTTGAGGCCCTCTGGTGCCCTTGAATTTTCCCCTTTATTTAAAAAACATGTTTATTTTGAAATATGGTTGTGGTTCCTTTACCAACCCGTGATTCATGGGAAAATACAATCCTCTGAACTAAAGTGTTATAAAATAGTTACACAGAAAAACATGTACCAAGGTACCTCTATTGATTTATACCGTGTTCCTCTGCCCTTTCAGACTTTCCCCCACATGTGATTTATGTTTAGCTGTACTGTATGATAAATCGAGAACGCTACATGGCTTTCTGTTTCCTGTCAGGTTTACACGAGTTGCTATTTTAAACATTGAAATCCGAGCGAACGTGAGCTTTTCAATATTTGAAAAAAAACACCGAGTGTAAACCTGGTATCACACAGGAAGCCACGTAGTATTCTCTATTTGTCCTACATACGTGAGAGAGACACCCGTGAGATAATAATCGCTCAAATCACACGTGTGTATATCATGTAAATGAGGTCATGTCAAGCAAGTCTGGCAGGGACCTGTTTTTCCACTGCTTATGATGCCAAAGTCACCGAGACAAACGTCATTATAGAAACAAAAATTGCGCTCGCTAATTACCCTCGATGAATCTTTTGCACTAACACGTCACGCCACACTTTCAGAGTGACGTTTCTTTGCTTTGACGTAATAGATTGCACGAGACTTAAGATCGAGGTTCCAAAACAAGTGTCTTCAATTTAGCTGCCTCGACTACAGGACATTTTCAATAAAATACACGTAAGTACAGTATGTAGGATAAACAGAATACTACATGGCTTGCTGTGTCGTACCAGATTTACACTCGTTGTTTTTTCAAATAGTGAACAGCTCGCTTTCGCTCGCAGTTCAATATTTAAAAAAAACAACTCGTGTAAATCTGGTACGACACAGCAAGCCATGTAGTATTCTCTATTTATCATACAGTTAGTTATGTGCCATATCTAATTCAAACTCACCCACAGCGCTGTCGTTTTTGATCAAACCGCGTTGGAACTCACAACCACTCCACTCGCATTGGCACTCAGTTCTCCACAATGACACACAAACTGAAAGGATTACAAAGTAGTTCACCTTTGTTAACAATGTAATCTTTAATTTCGAACATTGAATCGGTTTAATTTGAACACAACGATCATCGTCAGTTCAAATAAATGAAAGAACTCGAGGAAATAATGGAAATAATTGTCATCGGAACAAAACAAACAAACAAAAAGTATATATATCCGTCTGCGTCAGTGTCAGGCCTGTCCTCATCATCACCATCATCATCGTCATCATCATCATCATCATCATCATCATCATCATCATCATCATCTTCTTCTTCTTCTTCTTCTTACATGATGACCAATTGTATCTGTTCGTTGACAATTAACAAACACTACAATACGCAAGGTAACAAAACAAAACAATCTGTTCAGGGTAGATAATTGGTTTGACTTTCTTCTCGTATGTCAAAGTTGCAAAGATTTGCCTGTTGTGATTTTTTGTCAATTTTTCATTCGGCTCTTCCGTTTTTGTGTGGTCGATTTTGAAGGTACCCTTACTTGAGCAGCGGTCGCGTGATCCCTGTAAAAGCAATATTTAATCCAAAAGGTGATCCTGAAGGTTAAGTGAACGGTCTTAACTGGCATATACAGTTGTAATTAAATTACACAGGAATTAATGCTTTAATTTGGGTTTGAAATTTGTTGCAATAATTTTTTGGCCAACTTTATATTGCAAGGGAGGTGACCACTCCAAACATGGTTGCAAACTTAATAGAATATATTAAGGTTGGATCTGTGTGTCTGTGTTTATGTATGTATGTGTGTGTGTGTGCGTGTGTGTGTGTGTGTGTGTGTGTGTGTGTGTGTCTGTCTTTGTGTCTGTCTCTGTGTGTGTGTGTGTGTGTGTGTGTGTGTGTGTGTGTGTGTGTGTGTGAGTGTGTGTGTTTGTGTGAGTGTGTGTCTGTGTCTGTGTGTGTACTCATTTATATCTGTCCTAAGTTATGTATGTCCTACATACAGAAGAATAACCAACGAACTGTGATGCTTTTTGTTTACCTGTTGGCTAGTTTTATGTCATGTACAGTTGTTTGTTTGCTGAGTTGTGTCTATTTCTTTTACGATAAAATGCCAGAGTATGTATGCGCACACAAAAAGTTAAATACCAAAATGGCGAAAGTATGTGTATAAATTGTTTACCATTAAATATTATTAGATTAAACTCGTGTCATGTTTGTCCTTATGCTTGACTATAAAGGCACACTCCTTCTCGTCAAAAACATCCCTCCACTCAGTCAACAGTGTGTTGAGTTTTGGTATGTGGCCGAGTGGAGGGATTGTCTTGTCCTATGTAAAAGCCTGGTGATGGTGAGCCTAACTTTGTACGAGAGAGGGGCGGGGATGTAGCTCAGTCGGTAGCGCGCTGGATTTGTATCCAGTTGGCCGCTGTCAGCGTGAGTTCGTCCCCACGTTCGGCGAGAGATTTATTTCTCAGAGTCAACTTTGTGTGCAGACTCTCCTCGGTGTTTGAACACCCCCGTGTGTACACGCAAGCACAAGACCAAGTGCGCACGAAAAAGATCCTGTAATTCATGTCAGAGTTCGGTGGGTTATAGAAATACGAAAAATACCCAGCATGCTCCCTCCGGAAACGGCGTATGGCTGCCTAAATGGCGGGGGAAAAAAACGGTCATACATGTAAAATTCCACTCGTGCAAAAAAAAAACCACGAGTGTACGTGGGAGTTTCAGCCCACGAACGCAGAAGAAGAAGAAGTACGAGAGAGAGAGTGCCTTTAATGTTGCTGTGAACGTTAGCCATGAGGATGGCGCAGATGATAATAATGATTATGGTGTGTGTGTGTGTGTGTGTGTGTGTGTGTGTGCGTGTGCGTGTGCGTGTGCGTGTGTGTGTGTGTGTGTGTGTCTGCCTATCCGTGTGCCTATTATATGTGACCCTCCACCACGAAATGAGTCGCATGTCACCTTTGCATGATTTTCATATTTTTACATTTTCCTAAAGAGTTTTTTATGCTCTATCCAGTAGTGAAAATCGTTTTAGAAAAGAGCGAAAGTCACCCCATCCTAAGTTTCTCTTCACCTACCCGTGAAGTATGCTTGAGGGCTTGACTAGACAACCCGATTGCGCCCATTACACGGCATAAAGAGAGCACCGTTCAACCCGGCCGATTCCGCGGCTGACGTCACGCGTCCAAGGGAAGTAATTTTCGAGCGGGCTGCATTGACTCGGCCAAGAATGCAAGCTTTCTTCGATTAAAGACATTGTAGCATGTCTAAAGTCTTCGGACTTGTGTTATCAAGCTGTCAAAATCACCAAGTAACTTTTAAGTATAGTTTCAGTTACATGACAACTCATTCTAAGGAACAGATTTTGAGAGCCACAACCCGACAGCTGCCCTTTAAAAGCCTGTGACTAAGGTGATCCTCCCACTGTTACCATACACTCCCCGAACTTATATTAAGCCTAGCGCAGAACCGCGCGAGGTGACATGCGACTCATTTCGTGTTGGAGGGTCACATATTTGTCCGTCTGTATGAGGGATGATAATGAGGAGGAGGAGAATGATGATGACGAAAATGATTATTGTCATGGACATTAGACAAGCAGCGTTGTTACCAACGAATTGATGAGTTAATAACAAAATACTGATGCTTTACAAAATTAATTTGCACATTCAAGAAAATCGAGTCCATCAAACATTTAACAATAAACAATGACGAAGAATGTTAATCACAACGAACAAATCTAACACATCTGCAGGGAAATGATTTCATTGTAATGTGTTTATATTGAAACAGATCTGCACAATATCCAAAGACACAACAATAAAACAATGACAACAGTCATTCTGTTGACACTTTTCCTCATGCCCCGTGGGAAATAAAATGGTCTCGGGGTGTACAGATAAAAAAAATTAATCATCTACCTTTCATCCCCACCGGCCTCTCTCTCTCTCTCTCTCTCTCTCTCTCTCTCTCTCTCTCTCTCTCTCTCTCTCTCTCTCTCTCTCTCTCGCTCTCTCTCTCTATCTCTGTATCTCTCTATCTCCCTCTCTCTCTCTCTCTCTCTAGCTCTCTCTCTCTCTCTCACACTCTCTCTCTCTCTCTCTCTCTCTAGCTCTCTCTCTCACTCTCTCTCTCTAGTTTCTCTCTCTCTCTCTCTCTCTCTCTCTCTCTCTCTCTCTCTCTCTCTCTCTCTCTCTCTCTCTCTCTCTCTCTCTCTCTCTCTCTCTCTCTCTCTGCAGATGACTTTGAAAATAAAAACAACGACTACCAAATTCTGAAGTCATATATTATAGCTTTACACAACATTTCATAGTTCTCAAAGTGTGCATGAGCATAAGGTTTAATGAAACGTTTTGCAACATGGGCATCATAGGCAAACTCGCTAAGGAACACTCGAGCGAACAACAACGCAACTGACCGCGACCACGCACACAAACATGATCCTTTTGTTTTTTAAAGTTGTTGTCATGTTGTTTTGGTTGTTTTAAGAGCATATGTGGCCATTTCTGCGAAAAGGGACCTCGTTGAGCTAAGCCTCTGATTGGAAAAACGCGGGGTCAAAGTTAGAGCAAAATGTAAACAAACTTTGCTGTGCTGACTGATGCCCACTTCAAGTTGAATTTCCAAAATGTTCAATGAATTATCAGCGATAGTACAATGAACAGCAATTTAAAGTAATGGAAAATAGTCTTGGGATCAACATTACAAACTTCTACAAATGTTTATGTTCATTGCTCCTCAGGAAAAACACATCGAACCGATGACAAGTTGACTGCGATGATGCCGAAAATGCCGACAGTGTTTTTTGTTGTGCTTCGAGAAAAAATTTTCGTCGCTAGTTTTGGTCAAGTTAAAACAACTTACCTATTTTTTTTTTAATGTTTGACAGTAAGCTTAATATAAACTTTCATCTGGAAGCACATTCAGCAAAGTGATGTATGCCAAATCATCACACAGCTACATTTCACTAGACGGATCTATACCCATAGTTCAGGTAGATCTGACTTTCACGCGACCGTAGCACTGTACGAAAAAGCAGACGACAAATGCAGTTGCCCGATGAAGAACAGTTACTCCCCGTTTACATCTTTAGTTGCTTCCCTTGCTAAAGTTACTGATATTTAGATCAGTGGTTACTGACTGGGGCATTCTGTTCTTTGCAGCTGTGAATTCTGATAGTGGAAGGGCAAGTCAGTCTTCTCAGTTGAACACGGAATGTTCTGCTGACAGAAGTCACTTTGGGATAAGACAACGATTTTGTTGACGAGGTCAATGCTGTTAATTCAGAATAATTTTGTTGCACTTCGCCCGGACATTATTTTGTGACTCCGAAGTCGAAGCAGATCTACTTTGATCACGATGGTGTTGTAAAGGTTCATGATGACAACGCACACTACTAATCGGTTAAAGAGTTCTCCAAGAGCATAGGCCTATTGCGAAGCAAGGTCTTCCTCTTCCTGATCGTTTGAATGCCCGGACATCATAAATGAGAACCTGTTGCTCTTACCGTTTGCTGTCTCCACTTAGATCTATGACAGGCTACAATTTCAGGTAAGTTACCATATAGACTGCAGTGTGTGTTTTGTGTGTGTGTGTGCGCGCGCGCGCAGCTTGTGTGTGTGTGTGTGTTGTGTGAGGGTTTCTGTATGTGTGTGTGTGTGTGTGTGTGTGTGTGTGTGTGTGAGAGAGAGAGAGAGAGAGAGAGAGAGAGAGAGAGAGAGAGAGAGAGAGAGAAAGAGGGGTAGATAGAGGAAGAGAGATGATAATGACAATGATGATTTTGATGATGATGATGATGATGATGATGATGATGATTATGATGATGATGATGATGATGATGGTGGTGGTGGTGGTATGTGTGTACGTGTAGTATGTTTTTAAACTCCTCTTTTTTCATTTAACCAATGTTACTCTCTTTCTCTCAGTTTGCTGGCGTGGAACAGCAAACAAGTCCAGCAATTCACCGGACAGTGCAACAACAAAAGACAGAAGTGCCTGGCCACAAAGCAGGTGTTCGACAGAATGGGGCAACAGCAATGTCCAGCCGGTTCCAGTTCCAAGGAAATCAGCATGGTTTACCCTTGGGACTTTGCTCAGTAGGTAAAGACATATTAATACATGTACTTTACAATTTGTCAGTACTTTAAAAAAAAAGGGGGAGCAATACAGTTATATTTGTGTTTATGTGCTGTTTTCTCCAACAAAGAAGCACACACACAGACACACACACACACAGAGACACACACACACACACACACACACACACACACACACACACACACACACACACACACACACACACTACATTTTCGATAATGTCACCATACCATACCAGCTTAGAAATGGCAAGTGGACAGGTACCCAAAACCAGACTTGAGCTGTGCAAATAGTGGTTAGTAAATAATATGTTGATCAACTCTGTGGTTGCCTTTGTTTCAGAGAAGCAAATCGTCTACCTTGCGAATGAGGCAGGGGTACAGAGGAGGGTAGCAACTTCAGTCTTCGGCATGGTGCATCAATACTTAGGCATGCAGTTTTGTGTGTGAATGAACAGCACAAATCCATTTTGAAAATGTCTTGATCGTCGGCCACATCAAGTTCGACCCTGATTGGCATTTCAGTTTGTTGAAAGTAAAGGGAGACGTTCGATAGCAGAGTGCACGGATGACATTTTCAATTCAGTGAAGTGATGGACAGACTGACAGACCCACGTGTGCAAGGACACACAGCACCATATGTTACTTTCTACAACTGGAAGCTGTATTTACCAAGGAAACTGAACAATTAATCCTTGTAATGAAATTTAGAAGTACCACAACTTCAAGTCGACAAGTGTGTGTGTGTATTGTTTTTAGCAGACAGCCTCAAATAGTTTGTGTTTGTATGTGCGTGGGTGAAGAAAGAATAGAACATGGCGGGGGGAGAGGTAGTATGAAAGACGAAGAAATATTCGAGAGAAAAAAATCATATGGCTGATTGTTTTTACATTTAGTCAAGTTTTGATTAAATGTTTTAACATAGAGGGGGAATCGAGACGAGGGTTGTGGTGTATGTGTGTGTGTCTGTGCGTGTGTGTGTGTAGAGCGATTCAGACTAAACTACTGGACCGATCTTTATGAAATTTTACATGAGAGTTCCTGGGTATAAAATCCCCAGATTTTTTATTTTTTATTTCGATAAATGTCTTTTATGACGTCATATCCGGCTTTTTGTAAAAGTTGAGGCGGCACTGTCACACCTTCATTTTTCAATCAAATTGATTGAAATTTTGGCCAAGCAATCTTCGACGAAGGCCGGACTTCAGTATTGCATTTCAGCATGGAGGCTTAAAAATTAATTAATGACTTTGGTCATTAAAAATCTGAAAATTGTAATTAAAAATATTTTTTTATAAAACGATTAAAAATTACTTTTATTTTATTCTTCATCACGTTCTGATTCCAAAAACATATAAATATGTTATATTCGGATTAAAAACAAGCTCTGAAAATTAAAAATATAAAAATTATGATAAAAATTAAGTTTACGAAATCGTTTTAAAAACAATTTCATCTTATTCCTTATCGGTTCCTGATTCCAAAAACATATAGATATGATATGTTTGGATTAAAAACACGCTCAGAAAGTTAAAACGAAGAGAGGTACAGTAAAGTGTGCTATGCAGCACAGCGCAACCGCTACCGCGCTGAACAGGCTCGTCACTTTCACTGCCTTTTGCACTAGCGGCGGACTACGGTGATTGTGAAAAAAATGCAGTGCGTTCAGTTTCATTCTGTGAGTTCCACAGCTTGACTAAATGTAGTAATTTCGCCTTACGCGACTTGTTTCTTCTGCATGGGAGGAGAGAATGATAGAAAAAGACGAAAAAGTAAAAATTAGGGTAACGTTACAAAAAGGGCAATAACTCTGGAATGAAACATTATTTTGACCTAAAACCATACAAGTGATAACGGCAGATGATTGAACTTACTATTTCCCGGCAAAAGTTTGTTTTTAAAAGTTTGGCCATTTTAAGTCATTTTGGGGGTATCTCCAAAAAAGGGTCATAACTCCGTGAAAAATAAATTTGAAGGTCTGAAATTCTCACATCACGTTC
>NW_027125802.1:0-10068 GCF_037325665.1 Littorina saxatilis
AACATGCATTTGTACACCTCACAGCTCGGGAGAAGCAAGTGCATGGCCGCATGGGTTATAACTCGCCTGGTTTAAACGCGTATATTCCATAATATGCTGACTGTTAGCAAATGATAATAGACGAGAAAATGAATATCTACATGAGCCGGCAGGCGAATCATATAAATAAGCACATCAATAATGTACATGTTTCATCAAATGAAAGACGCACAGCAAAACATGAACATGCATGCGTTATCAAATGAAATGCATGTTGAAATGAAATACGCACATACAATAATATACATGTGTGATAGGGTGGTGTGGAAGGGGGGAAAATAGGCCAGGAAGCATAAATGAGACGCCAAGACAGAGGTTGCGATAACGTGACTTTTACTTAACGTATACCAGAAAGTAGACACCAAAAAATAGACACCAGAAAGTAGACACCAGAAAGTAGTGTAGATTCTCCTCAGTGAGCACACGTAAAAGGAACACAAAACCTGCTGCTGACGATAGTCGCGAAACACAAGAGCACAGGTTTCGGAATTCAGTTACAACCACAAGTCGACCGATTACAACTTCGCGACAAATTTGGTCAGCACTTCGACCGTTCACGTCAACCGACACATATGAGCAGCACACAGCTCAGTATCACAAATCGCGTTGTCTGCTCTACTACTAAATGTTCAGTCTTTTAAAGGCTGGTCACTTCCGATACCCTGTGGCGATGCAGAGAGCCGTGTCGGTGTCACGCACCGGAAATATTACGCACACCGGATAAGGCTCATTAGATTACAACCAGTTACAAAGAAGGGGGGGGGGGGGGGGTAAGAGACTAAAACCTCCAAGCCACCTGGCATCTTCTATGATGTACCCTGTCAAAAGAAATGACACCCACTTGACAAAACGCCGAGTCCAACGATTACCCAGACAGGCTGGCGGCACATTACATAACGACCACCTAAATCTGAGATAAGAGGTTAGAAAGGAATCCGGTCAAGAGTCTACCCTACGATAGTAAACACACAATAATCCTAGCGGGAGACACAACTTGGGTCAGGGGAAGATAATAGACAGGGGAGGCAACTGGGTCGGGCAGGAGATAATTACACAAAAAGACTGGGTACGCCACTTGGCTACATCCCCCCCAGCTCTATACCAACTGCGTCCTCGCAGGTACAGCGCCTCGGGAATAGCTGAAAATGACATCTATAAATCAAACACAAGTTCACCCAAGTGAAACAACAAATAAAATCAGAAACGGTAACGGATGACACTCACAGTCACCCAACCCATTCATACAAGACACAATACAACAGGCAATCAATAATCATAGTGTACACACAGTCTCTTAGCTGAGCACAATAGCTAACAAATGACACATTGCCCACATGTGTGACTGAAGAGTTTTCATGTTTTTACGAGGGGGTGGTTTAGCTGGGACTTAGAGTAAAGGGGCAGGACAAATTGAGCACAGAATCCCACAATGTTATCGGGTCAGCGTCGTGAAGCTCTACGGGGGCTGGGGCTGTCGCAAGCCGATGCTCTTTCTCTGTGAGCTGCTGTTGCAACAACGCTTCCAGGTCTTTGCGAATGTGTCCTGCTGCTTTCCGCTCAATTGACACCTCTTCACACTTGAAGACTAACCGCTCTCTAAGTTGGCGTATTTCTAAATCCTTCTGGAAGCGTTCATCCTGTAACTGTTGTTTGGCCTCCAGTTCCTTCTTCAGTCGGGTCTCTAATCTGTCAATGGAGGCCTCGTGCTTCGACGTCAGCTGTTCCTGAGCAGTCACAACCTCCTCTGTCTGACTGCTCTGCTCGCGGGGCGGTTGCTTGATGGATGTTGACTGCTGGTCCACACGTAGCTCACTGGGCTGTCTCCATGACAACGGTTGTTGACTCCCATGACGCTTGGTAGGGCACCTGCTCTGTAGGTGCCCGTGGCGGTTGCAAAGCCAACAACGTGGCTTCGCGGACGGTTGCTGTTGACGAGAGGCAGCCGGCGGGCGTTGGTGCAAGGCAGCTCGAAGCTCTGCTGACTTGATGGCGAGTTCGCTGACTTGTAATTGCAGGCTGCGTACCTCAGTGCTGCTCTCTGTTGCTTGTTGTTGTTGCTTCGTCACCACCTCGAAATCTTCCCTCATCCACCTGAGAGCTTCTGCACGGACTGCCGCAAAAGGGACAGCCTCACGCCCTCTCGCAAAGCGCATGAGGTCCCGTCTCATTGCAGGCAAGAACAGTCCGTGCATGAATCGATCACGAAGTGCAGCATCGGAAACCGTACCGGCAACAACAGCATTCGTCTTCACCTGCAGAGCCTGCAACCTGTGGGCATATGAGAGAATGCCCTCCTCTTGACTCTGGGAGATGCTGTAGAACGACGCTAGTAGAGTGGAAATGCTGGCGTGGTCCCCAAACGTGTCCTGCAGGATGGTCAAGACTAAGTTGGCAGTGGCAGTCGCCTGAGGGGGGTGCAGGTTGATCTCCTTCTTGGCAGGCCCAGCAAGTGACTGGATCAGCCATTCAGCAGCCTCGCCGCCCAGCGCCTCCAGGTTGAAGTGGGCAATGATGCGACGAGCCTCTGTGACGTAGTCGTCTAGCAGACAGCCATCTTTGCTGCTTGTGAAGACAGGAAGCCTGGGAGGGGGAAATACCTGCCAATGGGGTCGTGGAGCCACGTCGACCGCCATCTTGGATACGCTGAGTACCTCCTACACTGCTACCCCTGCTTTCTGGTGTTAAACTACGGCGTCTCTACTTCCTGAATCCTGCTCCGCATGCGCCAGATGTGATAGGGTGGAGTGGAAGGGGGGGAAATAGGCCAGGAAGCATAAATGAGACGCCAAGACAGAGGTTGCGATAACGTGACTTTTAATTAACGTACACCAGAAAGTAGACACCAGAAAGTAGACACCAGAAAGTAGACACCAGAAAGCAGTGTAGATTCTCCTCAGTGAGCACACGTAAAGGAAACACAAAACCTGCTGCTGACGATAGTCGCGAAACACAAGATCACAGGTTTCGGAATTCAGTTACAACCACAAGTCGACCGATTACAACTTCGCGACAAATTTGGTCAGCACTTCGACCGTTCACGTCAACCGACACATATGAGCAGCACACAGCTCAGTATCACAAATCGCGTTGTCTCCTCTAGCCTAAAGGCTCAGTCTTTTAAAGGCTGGTCACTTCCGATACCCTGTGGTGATGCAGAGAGCCGTGTCGGTGTCACGCACCGGAAATATTACGCACACCGGATAAGGCTCATTAGATTACAACCAGTTACAAAGAAGGGGGGGGGTAAGAGACTAAAACCTCCAAGCCACCTGGCATCTTCTATGATGTACCGGTCAAAACGAAATGACACCCACTTGACAAAACGCCGAGTCCAACGATTACCCAGACAGGCTGGCGGCACATTACATAACGACCACCTAAATCTGAGATAAGAGGTTAGAAAGGATTCCGGTCAAGAGTCTAACCTACGATAGTAAACACACAATAATCCTAGCGGGAGACACAACTTGGGTCAGGGGAAGATAATAGACAGGGGAGGCAACTGGGTCGGGCAGGAGATAATTACACAAAAAGACTGTGTACGCCACTTGGCTACACATGTTTCATAAAACGAAATACGCACAGCAAAAAATTAACATGCGCTAGCAAATGAAATACTCATAGGAATACATATGCACATGCACTTGTTGAAATAAAATGCGCAGAGCAAACAAAATGCACTTGATATGACAAATTAAATACGCATAGCTAAAACTGCATGTGCTTGGTCAAATGAAATACTGATATAAAATATGCAAGTGCTTTTTGAAGTGAAATTTGCAGAGCAAAAATGCACATGATAGGTCAAATTAAATACGCACAGATAAAAATGCACATGATACGTCAAATTAAATACGCACAGATACAAATGCATGGGTAGGGCTTGATCTAATAAAATACGCCTAAAGACACAGTAATGTACATGCTTGATCAATTGAAATATACGCCGTAGTAAAAGATGCACATGCTTGTTTGGATGAAATACGCAGAGCAATGAATGCACATACTAGATCAAATTAAATACGTGTTTGAAAAAAATAACGATTGATCAAATACAATTTGCATTGCAAAAAAAACACAGTGCCTCATCAAGTGAAATAATCACGGCAACAAATGTATGGGTGCGTCTCAGAATCTCGTTCTCTGTTTGTGACATTATCACCAAAAGTAAAATCTTCCCAGAAAACGTTGATAATACTATATACACACTTCTCAGGGTGTATCTTTTCAGTTTAAACAAGAAAAAATATAACATTGCCTTTAGTTTGCCATATATTGAGCATTATTTGGACCATGTGTGCAAAATCACCCGTGTAACATGGAAACAATAAAAGACAACAAAACTGCATTTATAAGGCTGAAAACGACTTTTATTCAGTTATTATTGTTGAATCACAAGCCATTATAGAGTTCAATATGAAATGACTACATGCAAACAACAAAATAATGTTTTTTTCAAAGTTCCATGCATTCGTCAAAATTTCAATACAAAAATGAAAATTAATTAATGATATCCTGATCAGAACATGTTGATACATGGCATTCATTCAGTCTTATTGACATTTAACCTTCACAATAGCATATATACAAAGATTTGTTGCTCTAAGACAAAATGTTAGAAAGTTATCCCAAAAGAATGCAAAATGGTCACCGATGTAACATGGAAACATCACTTTTGTAACAAAGAAACGGTTATGCTTTTTCCAACAAACTTTACTAAATGAAGCTAATTTTGCAACCAGATTCTTCTTAGGTAAAATGCCAAACACTAAAACAGGAACAGAAAGAAAAAAAGCTGGACAAAATCAAGCAAACTTTGCCCCAAAAAAGAGAAACATTAATGAAAAGTTCATCACCGACGTAACTCGGAAACGAACAACCAGACATGTATAATAAGGTTTGACATGAAGAATGCAAATGTTCAAAAGTGGTTCATTCAATTGTTAAGACAATAAACCAAAGGCATTGGTTACATATAGAACAGTTGCCACTTGCAGTTAATTAATTTATTTCAAAAGAAATAATGCCCCCTGGCATTGAAGGTGGGGTCACGAATCATGGTTGCATCAGATGTAGGGACTAAGGAAATATCATCGATCCCTGGAAAGCAATAGTAGTTCCCCTCCGGTTTCCTTCGAAGGAACTTTACCACCAGTTCATCAGGTCGAATCTCTTGCACCTGAAACATGCAAGTACCTGCGATTTCAACCAAAGATTGATGCAATATGTGTACTAGTTTCACTAACATGAATTTGTTTGATGTCTATCAAGATTTTGATGCATCCACATTCACTGGCTAAAAACAAAATAAAGTAATTATTTTGTTCAGACTTACCATTCCATTGAACATACAACTTTTACAATTAAAGAAAACATTGACACTTACCGTTCCTTTAAATCGATTTCGGAAATTTAATTTTGATCATAATTTTTATATTTTTAATTTTCAGAGCTTGTTTTTAATCCAAATATAACATATTTATATGTTTTTGGAATCAGGAAATGATGTCAAATAAGATGAACGTAAATTTGGATCGTTTTGTAAATAAATAAAAAAATTATTACAATTTTCAGATTTTTAATGGCCAAAGTCATCAATTAATTTTTAAGCCACCAAGCTGAAATGTAATACCGAAGTCCGGCCTTCGTCGAAGATTGCTTTACAAAAATTTCAATCAATTTAATTGAAAAATGAGGGTGTGACAGTGCCGCCTCAACTTTTACAAAAAGCCGGATATGACGTCATCAAAAGTATTTGTCGAAAAAAACGTCCGGGGATATCATACCCAGGAACTCTCATGTCAAATTTCATAAAGATCGGTCAAGTAGTTTAGTCTGAATCGCTCTACACACACACACGCACAGACAGACAGACACACACACACACATACACCACGACCCTCGTTTCGATTCCCCCTCTATATATGTTAAAACATTTAGTCAAGTTTTGACTAGGTGAAATCGAAAGAAAAACTATTATTAACAAATGTTTAGCCTAATTTTTCACTTCATAGAATATCATAGCAGCAAAAACTCACCTTTTCTCAAGAACCTTGGGTGTTGATCACTGTCGTAACAAAATCACAGACTTCGGAAACATTCTCGAAATCTTTCTTCGCTGCTGGAAGCTGAACTATTTCTCTCTGTAACTGCGCATGCGTAGTCACCCGCACCTCTAAGTCACTACGCGCAAAATAGTTCTAATCTTTCTTCAAAACTCTGAACATTATTTGCAAAACCGTTCACCATCGTAACTGAATTTTGTCAGCAACAAGTACCAGAATGGTCCCTGTCGTTGATTGCAGACGACGGTTCCCTTTCCGCATGAAGTCACGGTGGGTGGCCGAGTGGTAACGCACTTGCGCTCGGAAGCGAGAGGTTGCGTGTTCAGGCCTGGGTCAGGCCGCAATTTTCTCCCCCCTTTCCTAACCTGGTGGGTTCAAGTGCTAGTCTTTCGGATGAGACGAAAAACCGAGGTCCCTTCGTGTACACTACATTGGGGTGTGCACGTTAAAGATCCCACGATTGACAAAAGGGTCTTTCCTGGCAAAATTGTATAGGCATAGATAAAAATGTCCATCAAATACCCGTGGGACTTGGAATAAAGTAAACAAATTCCACCTCACACGGCATTAAGTCTCAGGAAACATGAATACACGCATGCAGGAAAAAAAAAATATATATATGGGTAGCGCCGTATGTATGGCAGCTCGCTTTCCCCGGGGAGAAAGCAGCCCGAATTTCCATGAGGGTAACCTCACTGGACTGTAAATCTTATCCAATCCAATCCAATCCAATCCAATATTGCGCAACTTTCAACTTAGTTTGCAGATGCAATTTTGAGAAAATAATACTTAAATAACATTTAGCTTAGCGATTTTCCATGCCCTTTCATGTCAAGATCGTGTTGAAGATGAATATGCAAATTCTAAAGTTCAAATTTAGGACTTGTTGCTGTTGCACGCGTGTGGAAACCTATGTTACGACAGTGATGGCAAACTTTCAAGCGATTAATTTCGTTTAAAAAAACAATTCTGTGGACAAAATAACATTTCAACTGTCAAGTACACTTAAACCAAACACACATAACAAGAATAGCAGTCCTTGGACATTCTAAACGATTCTTGTAGCGAGGTGCAAAACTAGTTGATGGTTCATGTCACAGATCAGACCTCCATTTTTCACGCATCCAATCATTTCTTTCGTAAAACAACCTTCATAATAATCATGCAAAATACTCAGTTTTGTTTGTACTATTTCTTTATTCATTTTACTTCTCAAAAATACCAATATCATGATTTAAAATTCAGTATGTTTCAATTGTGGGCTAATTTGATTATGGCACACACAAAAGGTTCAGTTTCTGAGACGCACCCATATATGCTTGATCAATTGAAATACACAGGACACAAATGTACACGTGTGATCAAGTAAAACAACCACTGCTAAACATGATTATGCATGATTGATCAAATGAAATGCGCATTTATTTGCAAAAATAAAAATAATAACATACACATGCCTCATCAAATGGAATAAGCACAGAAACAAGTGCACGTCGTTGCTTCATCGACTATCAGCATATATACGCAGAGCCTAAAATGCACATGCGTGATCAACTGAAATACTCATCACAAATTATGCACCTGTATGATTAATCAACTGAAATACACATTGCAAAGAAATGCACATACTTGATCAAATACAAATAACAAAAAATGCACACACTTGATGAAATAAAATATATGCATAGCTCCTTGACCCCTCGTTCACTCAAGCAGCTATCAAATGCAGCCACTGCGTCTACGCTATAACCCGACCTTCAATAAATGTGAATGAAAATAGATATGGAACAGACGATACTCAATACGGCACTTGAGACAGACGCCAGTCGTTCGGTTGAAGTCAACGAGATTTTATGAATTTCCCACATAGGTTAATTTATAACGAGTGTGTGTGTGAGTGAGTGTGTGTGTGTGTGTGTGTGTACCCATGTGTGTGTGTGTGTGTGTGTGTGTGTGTGTGTGTTGTGTGTGTGTGTGTGTGTATGTGTGTGTGTGTGTGTGTGTGTACCCATGTGTGTGTGTGTGTGTGTGTGTGTATGTGTGTGTGTGTGTGTGTGTGTGTGTGTGTGCGTGCGTGCGTGCGTGTTTGCGTGTGCGTATATGTGTTTGTGTGCATGTGGCTTTTTGCTATGAGTGCAGTCTGCCTGTGTGTGTGACTCTCTCTCTCTCTCTCTCTCTCTCTCTCTCTCTCTCTCTCTCTCTCTCTCTCTCTCTCCCCCCCCCCCCCCCCCCCCCTTATTCTCTCTCTCTCCCCCCTCATTCTCTCCCCATCTTTTTTCTCTTGTTTTACTAGTGCTTCTTCTTCTTCTTCTCATTTTTTTTCTTCTCATTTTATTTTGCCTCGAGCCGCAGGGGTGATGAAGAGTTCGAAGCCAACTGCATATTTCTTCAATTTTCAGCACAGGGAGACTCCTCAGTCTTCGCCAGACGCCAGCCATTAGATGTCTTATCACCCAGTCAGTCCCATTTAGACCACAGCCATCAACGCCGCCACATTACTGTGGCTGAGAGAAAACTATGGTAGGCCGAGTAGTGCAAATTGCACGCAAATAAAAAGTGAAATTAAACTGATAGGAATGAGCTTTAGATTGACATTCCAGCCATAAGTGCAGTGAGAGAGAGAGAGAGAGAGAGAGAGAGAGAGAGAGAGAGAGAGAGAGAGAGAGAGAATGAGAGAGAGAGAAAGAGAGAGATAACGAGAGGGAGAGAGAGAGAGAGGGGGGGGGAGAGAGATAGAGAGAGGGAGAAAAGGAGAGAGAGAGAGAGAGAGATAAAGAGAGGGAGGGAAAAAGAGAGAGAGAGAAGAGATAGAGAGAGAGAGAGAGGGAGAGGGAGAGATAGAGAGAGTGAGAGAGAGAGAGGGGGGAGAGAGAGATAGAGAGAGAGAAAGAAAGAGAGACAGAGAGAGAAAGGGGGGGGAGAGATAGAGAGAGTGAGAAAAAGAGAGAGTGAGAGAGAGAGAGAGAGAGAGAGAGAGAGAGAGAGAGGGGGGGAGAGATAGAGAGAGAGAGAGAGAGATAGATAGAGAGAGAGAGAGAGAGAGAGAGAGAGAGAGAGAGAGAGAGAGAGAGAGAGAGAGAGAGAGAGAGAGAGCGCGAGGGAGTCAAATGTCATATTTTGTCCAAAATATGTAAATCAACATGATTTATCCTACATGCGGAAGATTTCACTAGGCTTTGAAATAAAAATGTTCCATAAGACAAATATTCCATTTGGACACTTCGACATCGGGACGTTATAGGAACAGAAGGCACGCGAATACTGTATGTAGGATGGACAGAATACTTCTTCGCTTGATGTGTGATACCAGATTTACACTCTTTGCTTTTTCAAATATCGAAACGCTCGCTTTCGCTGGCATTTCAATATTAAAAAAAAAAATACTCGTGTAAATCTGGTATAACACAGTAAGCCATGTAGTATTCTCTAGCATATTGACGTAATGCTAAACATCCGGTTATCTCGAGTTTTCTCCGTAATACATGTCCGTTGGTTTTTCAATGTTCGGTTATTTCCGTGGCTTCATGCGGAAAGGGAACCGTCGTCTGCAATCAACGACATGGACCATTCTGGTACTTGTTGCTGACAAAAACATGATTTTAACTCAGAATGTAATGTCAGAATAGCTATATAAGCGCTATTGTGTTTTCATCGCAGCAATAGGGTCCGATATTTAGACTCGAACAAGTATAATGCGACTCGTCTTCGACTCGTCGGCATTATACTTGTCTCGTCTAAATATCGGGCCCTATTGCTACGCTGAAAACACAATAGCTGTACATAATTTTATCTTATTCCGGCTTCAACAGTTATAGAGCACCTTTGTCCAGTGGCCATCTGCCTTTTCCCCCCTTGTGTTTGTATGAAAACCAGTTAAGTTCCTTCTGCCACGCTGGTTCAAAATATGAACAGACTGAGTTATGAACTTCTTATTCTGGGTGGTCATCTATCCGAACCGAGGGGG
>NW_027125803.1:0-20000 GCF_037325665.1 Littorina saxatilis
TTTGTGTGTGTGTGTGTGTGTGTGTGTGTGTGTGTGTGTGTGTGTGTGTGTGTGTGTGTGTGTGTGTGTGTGTGTGTGTGTGTGTGTGCAGGGGCGGACCTAGGGGGGGGTTCCTGGGTGCCCGGAACCCCCCCACCACCCCCCATCCGTTTGTTTTTTTACCTTGTTATCTTCCACGAGAGGCCTCCGATTGACCTAAAAAAATAAAATTCCTTCAGCATCTGGGGGGCTTTGCCCCCCAGACCCCCCACCAGGGCTTTGCCCATGGACCCCACCGGGGCCTGAGCGGCCCCTGGACCCCTGCTCCGCTTTGGAACCCCCCCCTTATCCACAACTAGGTCCGCCCCTGGTGTGTGTGTGCGTATATGTCTCTATGTCCGTCTAAGCATGTGCGTGTGTTGGTGTGCACGTGTGTATGTGTACGTATTCCAGTAGATATATGTATCGGGTACAACACGAGTGTTTTTTTGTATGGCTTGTATTTCAGTCAAGACCCAGCGGATGAATATCATAGGGTTCCACGAGTCTGTGGTGAATATAACAAATCACGAGTGTTGAAACCTGTATATCCCATGTGACAGAAACAATTGAAAGTGAGCAATGCCTTATTCCGAGATTATACAAATTCTCTTGACAGAGCAAAAGAGAGAGAACATAGTGTCCCTTCACATATAGCCCTATTGGGGAATTCAGAACCTTCTCGGACGGGATCAAGATTTCATAGGGAAGCTAACACCCCCAGACTATATATGTATGTGTGTGAATGTGTGTGTGTGTGTGTGTGTGTGTGTGTGTGTGTGTGTGTGTGTGTGTGTGTGAATGTGTGTGTGTGTGTTAGTGTGTGTGTGTGTTTGTGTGTGTGTTTGTGTAATTGTGTGTGTGTGTGTTTGTGTTTGTTTGTGTGTATGCTCGTGAGTGTGTTAAAGTGTGTGAGAGAGAGAGAGCGAGAGAGAGAGAGAGAGAGAGAGAGAGAGAGAGAGAGAGTAAAAGCATAGCTTGTTGTGCGGTCCCAAGTTTGTATAATGAATGCCCACCCCCCCCCCCCCATATTATCTAAATAAAATTATGTGTAAACCCAACACGCGTGTCTAATCCAAGCAGGTTCACCATCAAGTCAAAAGGATTAAAGAAAACACAAATTAATCCATGTCGTGCAATGATTGATATTATTGTTAAATCGACCTCAAGCGGTGCAGGGCATACTCTTTTTAAAGAAAGCGCGTTAATCCCTTGAATACACATATATATGACGATGCGTTAATCCCTTCAATAATCTTATATATATGAAAAGGTTTTAATCCCTTTAATCAACATAAATATGAAGGTGCGTTTATCCCTTCAATTTATCGTATATAAATGATAATGCGTTAATCCCTTCGATCAAAATATATACGACGGTGCGTCAATCCCTTTATTCAACATGTATACGACAGTGCAGTGCGTTAATCCCTTCAAGAAACGTATGCGTTAATCCCTTCCATAAGCTTAAAGATGATGGTGCATTAATTAAGCCCCTTCGTCAAACTTTTCGTTAGATATGATCTTCTCCCTGTTGAAAGCATGTAATCAACTAAAACAAAATCCTCCCACTTGGATAACGGCAGAAATTAGATCCTTCTCATGAGAAGAAATGCTGATGAAATCGTTAGTTGAAATAGGGGTTTGTTTGTTTGTTTGCTTAACGCCCAGCCGACCACGAAGGGACATATCAGGGCTGTGCTGCTTGACATATAACGTGCGCCACACACAAGACAGAAGTCGCAGCACAGGCTTCATGTCTCACCCAGTCACATTATTCTGACACCGGACCAACCAGTCCTAGCACTAACCCCATAATGCCAGACGCCAGGCGGAGCAGCCACTAGATTGCCAATTTTAACGTCTTAGGTATGACCCGGCCGGGGTTCGAACCCACGATCTCCCGATCACGGGGCGGACGCCTTATCACAAGGCCAACCGTGTTGAAATAGGGGTCGCTCAGAAAGGTTTGTCTTTAGTCAGTTAGTTAGTTAGTTAGTTACCCCCCGCGGGTTAGGGGGAGTCCCATATTGGTTGGGACGAGAAAGAATTTACCCGATGCTACCCAGCATGTCGTAAGAGGCGACAAACGGTTCTGTTTCTCCTTTTACCCTTGTTAAGTGTTTCTTGTATAGAATATAGTCAATGTTTGTAAAGATTTTAGTCAAGCAGTATGTAAGAAATGTTTAGTCCTTTGAACTGGAAACTTGCATTCTCCCAGTAAGGTCATATATTGTACTACGTTGCAAGCCCCTGGAGCAATTTTTTTATTAGTGCTTTTGTGAACAAGAAACAATTAACAAGTGGCTCTATCCCATCTCCCCCCTTTCCCCTATCCCATCTCCCCCCTTTCCACGTCGCGATATAACCCTTCGTGGTTGAAAACGACGTTAAACACCAAATAAAGAAAGAAAGTTAGTTAGTTAGTTCAAAAGTTAGTTAGTTCGTGCGTTTGTTCATGCGTTCGTTAGTTAAAACAGCGTGACCCTGGTCCTGCCTGTAATTGCTGTATTTACGTCACGGATTGTTTTACTGATGCTGTTTGTATTCTAGTTTTTTTAGAAAGCCCAAAAGGTGACAGCCCAGAGGCTTTAAATCGGGTGGATGTGGCTACGGCTCAATTGAAAACATCCTTTTATTTAGGCAATCACCAAATTGGATTTGTTTGAAAGAGCAAAAACGTCTGACCATTTGACATGCAAACGTGGCACTTTGTGGACGCATTAACTATAAAGTCAATAGGCTCATCAAAATCAAAATAAATCGGTTAACAGACTTGGGGTACCTATTTTTTTTTGACCTTGTAAGTCTATAGGATTAGAAGCTAAGATCTGACTCCATTTACTTAAACGAGAGACGCAGTAGTCCTTATGCAGCATAGGCTTTGCGTGTGTGTGTTGACGTGTGAAATGAAGAATAATATTGGATTAAAACAAATAATCTTCTGTATTTCCATACGGTCCCGTTAAGCCTAATAATAGGTTGAGGGGATATAGCAAACCAGCAACCTGTACTTTCGTAAGTTCGATCACAAACCTTATGTATTTGGGTTTAACTTTTATGTACAACGATGACGGTCCGAGATAGCCTAATACTTCGAGAGGACATTAAGCATCAACAACCTATACTTTCATAGGTTCACGAACCTCATGTCTTTAGGGTTTAACATTTATGTACAACTATTATTGTTTGTTATAATTATTTCAAGGCAACAACTATCGAAATCGAAAACGCGTTGGGTTCAGAACGTTCTTACCATGTAATAGACTTAGTACCAGCCTCCCTCTTGAGTGCTGATGAATCACGAGAAATTTACTTTTGGAAACGAACGTTGCTTGTCAATTTCACGGGTACATCACGAAGCGTCCCGGTACCGAAGCGTCCCGGTACCGAAGCGTCCCGGTGCCGAAGCGTCCCGGTACCGAAGCGTCCCACTATAACGCGTCACAGGGGTACGGGGACGCTTTGGTACCGGGACGCTTCGGGACGCTCCCGCGCAGTGGGGCACGAAGCGTCCCGGTACCGAAGCGTCCCGGTGCCGAAGCGTCCCGGTACCAGTCACCACGCACATCCTCGGCTCGCATGCCAATGTATTATATAGCAAAGGGAATGCCTGTAATTCACACAGAGCAATCACTTGGTCTTAAACGTGCACAAGACAAAAACTTTCATACTGGGGGAGCGAGCCAGTCTGAAGAGTACTCGGGTCCAGCGCGAGCGTTCTTTATTACCCAAATGAACCCAAACAAACCCAAATTAACCCAAATGATACAATTTAAAAGTCGGAGGCAGAACTGAAAAGACTTTTTCCGACGCTCACGCTTAGTGAAGCCAGAAAGCGTGTGTGATAACAGACATATCCCTCTTGTGAACGGAAGCCTACGGACTTTTCCCCCGAACTTGTCCACACGGGTACAGTATTTCCAAATTGGTGTGTTGTGAGTACAGATCTAAAGTAAAGTTGGGGAAAAGTTGGACAAAAAGTGATTTTTTTTTTACCGAAAGCAAATCAAGGTCTGTGCAAAATTAAAAAAATCAGTGAAGTCAAGGTCAAATCAAGGTCAAGATTAAATTTAAAAAAAATAAATATGGTTAGTCAAGTCAAGGTCAAATCAAGGTCAACAAGGGCGGATCTGGGGGGGTTACACGGGTTACGTAACCCCCCACCCCCCACCCCCCAAAAAAGAGGTAATTTATTGGCTCAGGATGCACCAGATAGCTCTATTTTGCTTCTTTGGATAAAAAAAATTTCCGGGGGGGCATGCCCCCGGACCCCCCTAAAGGCTTAGGCGCCTTCGGCGCCGTCAACTTGCATCTACGCACTCATTTTGTAACCCCCCCCCCTCCAAAGTGAATTGATCCGCCCTTGAGTCAAGGTTTAAAAAAAAAAAAAGTCTAAATCCTGTGACGCGTTATAGTGGAACGCTTTGGTACCGGGACGCTTTGGTACCGGGACGCTTTGGTACCGGGACGCTTCGGTACATGGACGCTTTGGTACCGGGACGCTTCGGTACCGGGACGCTTTGGTACCGGGACGCTTCGGGGTGTTTGTACGGGGTGTTTGCATTTGACTGGTTTGATTGCCCTAGCAGACGACATAACAAACGCTTTCAACTGCTCAGCAAATTGACATGTTGGGCAAAATGTGAAGGACAAAATGTACGGGGATATAATACGTGTAGGGCGCCGAGCACTCTTACCGTCTACATTCAGTACCAGACACCCAGATGAGTGTAGATACAACACGAGTAACATGCCAAATGTATTTTGAAAATGAGCTAACCGGGTCCTCGAGCAGGTCTGGCAGTCAAATCAGGGGGCGTCACTCTGCACAGTCAATCGAAGCGCGAAGGTTTCGAATCGAAAACAACTAAGTACACAGTCCTTTCTTCGAGATAGAATGAGGTCTCTATGAAACAACTTCACTTTTAAGATTAACGCTGTACTGGAATTTACCAACAGAAATTAAAACAAGAGTTTGGGTGTGACTGAAAGCACGACAAACTTGAGATGGCACACACAAAAATAGATCCAACACGACCTGACCACACAGTTAGGCCTGTCTAAATGCGCACAACAAAATGTGCATTGTGAATCATGTTTTTATATCTTGCGTTACTAACAATATCGTTATTGAAACTATCACAGTGCACTAAGAGATGCATAGAGCAAATCTCAAAAATGATTATTAGTGCTCTTGGTTCAATAGTTCATTGTAACGATTTGATCTATAAATCTCTTAGCGCACTGGGATGTCTCAATAACTTAAATTATTGTCAGTAAGTACTGGTGTCACATGACTGATGTGAACCAGTTGATTGGCTAATGGCGATGCGCTAACTTTTCCACAGAGCGTATTCTTCCGCCCTTTGCCTAAGCGAGACTGTACTCTCATCCTCAGAATTAATTAATGACAGGTATAGCTTATATTCTCCACATTACCAAATGACCATAAATTTCCTGCGGCTTAAAGCAGAAGTAGTTTTTTTCTGACAGATTGCATGTGCCTGTGCCTGTGCCAAAGTGAAAGCCCACTGATCTAAAAATAGAACCCGCTGTGTCTAATTTTTCAGTTTCGGCTTGCGAAGATTCTTTTCATAATTATGCCGTGTTAGTGGCATGTAGCTTATTATCCACATTACCAAATGATGAGTTAGTATACAATTCCCAGCAGCTAACAGAAAACACAAGTGTTATTCCGATAACCTACCAGCCAGACCAGCATTTGGAAGTCGACTGACTCAATCGACTCTGCCATACGTAGCAGACTACACTGAAATACGAATGCATCAGGTCAGTAAATGAATGCTTTCCGAATTATCATTTCAAGGCAAGAACAATCGGAATCGAAAACGTGTAGGGTTCAGAACGTTCTTACCATGTATTACAAGATACAAGATACAAGATATTTATTCACCAATTTTGCAAAAGGATTTCATCTTGGCACGGCACGGTAAAAATAAAATAAAAACCAACCAGACACATATGCAGACACACATCACCATGCATGCATACATACGTACATTACACTGTCATGCACACACAGACACAACTCACACACACACACACACACACACACACACACACACACACACACACACACACACACACACACACACACACACACACACACACACACACACACACACACACACACACACACAATTATTTACATACTCACACATAACCAGCCACATATCTACATCACAAATTCACATCGTCGCCTTGTAAAGGTAAAAACCATATCAGTTTAAAAGGGGTGCCAGTAATATCAATACAACATTAGTGAATACTAGAACAATACATAAAATTTATAATCCATTTAAAAGTAAGTAGTACACGTGATTATTATCATTTAGTCAGATCATCACATAAAATTATATAATCATGATCTAGCCAGTTTGACAGTTTAAAACAACAGTATTAACAGACTATCACAGATCTACTCAAGCACCTGAACCTAGAGTCGCATTGCACAAAACTACTACCATCACAGAACTACTCCAGCACCTAAAAAGTAAGGACAATTCAACATTGCACATATTTCCACTATCACAAGTTATGAGAACAGTAATGGAATGCAGTGAAAGGACTAAGTAACAAAAGAACCCCCCCCCCCCCCCCCCGATCCTATAACTACAGTATATTACAACGTCTTCACTACAGGAGTTGTCAGTACAGCATGGGGGATGAAGCTAGAGCGAAAGCGACTAGTTCTGGCTTTCAAAGCTCTGTAGCGCCTACCAGATGGAAGAGGCTCGAAGAAGTGGTTTGCCGGGTGGGAGGGGTCGCGAACAATCTTTCCTGCTTTTCGACCTGAGCGCAACTCAAAGATAGAGGCAACGGAAGGGAAGTCACAGCCCGCGATTTTGGAGGCTGTCCGCACAATGCTCTCCAGTAGCTGTTTCTCTTTCTCAGTGGTGCTGCCATACCAGACCGTGATAGAAAAACACAGGGTGCTCTCAACGACTGCGCGATAGAACTGCGCCATGATTTGCTGTGACATACGGAACTTGCGCAACTGTCTCAGGAAGTGCAGCCGCTGCTGGCACTTCTTAATGATGGACGTGGTGTTCCCGTCCCATTTCAGGTCTTCAGAGATCAGTGTGCCGAGAAATTTGAATGAAGAGACCTGTTCTACAGTTTCCCCATTTATTTCAAGGGGCAAGATGGGGTCTTTCTTTCCGGCGTCGAGGGTCAATAACGACTTCTTTTGTTTTAAGAACGTTTAGCTCGAGATCATTTTCAGAGCACCACTCAACCACTCTTTGAACCTCCCCCCAGTATGCGTCCTCATTGGAGTCAGAAATCAGGCCTTCAATGGTGGTGTCGTCTGAGAATTTGATTATGTATGTGGATGGGTGAGCGGAGGTGCAGTCGTTGGTGAAAAGGGTGAAGAGTAGAGGGGACAGAACACAACCAGACTTATTACCAGCCTGCCTCATGCGTGCAGACTCAATGCAACGTGACGAGCAATTTTTGTTTTCGAAATGAGATTGCAGTAGTTGGATTGCTTTAGCCTAGCAGACGACATAAACCCCGCTCAGCAAATTAACATGTTGGGCAAATGTGACCGAAAAAACGATGGAGATAAGATGCGTGTAGGGTTCAGAGCATTCTTACCGTTCATATTTAGTACCCATCGGGGAGATACAACACGAGAAACATACCACATTTATTTTGAAAATGTGCTAACCGTCGACAGTCCTTACAGTCAATCCCGCGTCGAACACGAAGCTCGACTGAAGGTTTCGAATCGCAAATAACTAAGAGCACAGTCCTGTCTCCGAGTTCAAATGAGGTCTCTCTGAAAGATCATCACTTTTTAGCTTAACGCTACACTGGAATTTACCAACAGAAATTAAAACAAAAGTTTGCGTGGGACGAAAGCACGACACAATTGAGACAGCCCACACAAAAGTAGATCTTACACGACCTGACCACACAGTTATGCCTATCCAAATGCGCGTTGCAAAATGTGCGTTTTGAATCTTCTTTTTTCTCTGGCGGTACTGACAATATCGTTATTGAAACAATCCCAGTGTACTAAGTGATTTATAGAGCAAATCTCAAAAAGTAGTATTCAACTCAGCACTATGCGCTTCGTTCAATAATACATTTTCTCGATTTGCTCTATAAAGCCCTCAGTGCACTGGGATGTCTCAATAACTTTCATTGTTATTATTATTATGATTACTGTTTTGGGGTGTGTGTTCGGGTGGGGAGGGGGGGGTGTTCGGGGGGGGGGGGGGGCGTGGTCAACCTTTAGGTGTCCACGAACAGAAGCTAAAATCTGACCGCATTTACCTAAATGAGACAAGCAGTAGTCTGTATGCAGTATAGTATTTGTGTGTGTGTGTGTGTTTGCTTTTAGATTATTAATTATACATTCTTTATTTTGATCTGACTTGTGTTAGGGTATTAGCATTATTTTGACCTTGACACTACCTGCAGACGCTTTCTGTGTATATTAAATACATAATCACATGTACTGAACATAAGCAAAGCTTGTTGTATATTCCTAAGTTTTTCTTATGTATTACATGCCACCCCAAGCTATCTGAATACAATCATGTTTAAATGAACGCGCGTGTCTAATCCAAGCAGGTTCGCCATTAAGTCAAAAGGATAAAAGAAAGCACGAATTAATCTATGTCGTGCAATTACTGATTTCAATGCTAAACCTACCTCAGGTGACGGAGGGCATTCCCTTTGTAATTAGAGTGCGTTAATCCCTTCAATAAACGTATATATGACAATGTCGTAATCCCTCCCATAAGCTTATAGATGACGATGCGTTAATCCCCTCGGTAAAATTGTCGTTAAATGGGATCTCCTCCCTGTTGGAAGAATGTAAACAACCACACATGCACCAGTCATCAGGCTTAAAACAAAATCCTCCCACTTGGATAACGGCAAAAGTTATTAGCCTTTGTGGCAGATATATAAGAGAGAGCTCCCCCAGTCACGTCTTCAGAAAAGAAGTCAACCACTACAGCCAACGAGAAGTCAATCGCTACAGCCAACGAGAAGTCAACCGCTACAGCCAACGAGAAGACAACCACTACAGCCAACGAGAAGTCAACCACTACAGCCAACGAGAAGTCAACCACTACAGCCAACGAGTAGTCAACCACTACAGCCAACGAGTAGTCAACCACTACAGCCAACGAGAAGTCAACCACTACTGCCAACGAAAAGTCAATCGCTACAGCCAACGAGAAGTCAATCGCTAAAGCCAACGAGTAGTCAACCGCTACAGCCAACGAGAAGTCAATCGCTACAGCCAACGAGAAGTCAACCGCCACAGCCAACGAGAAGTCAACCGCTACAGCCAACGAGAAGTCAACCACTACTGCCAACGAGAAGTCAACCACTACTGCCAACGAGAAGTCAACCGCCACAGCCAACGAGAAGTCAACCGCTACAGCCAACGAGAAGTCAACCACTACTGCCAACGAGAAGTCAACCGCCACAGCCAACGAGAAGTCAACCACTACAGCCAACGAGAAGTCAATCGCTACAGCCAACGAGAAGTCAATCGCTACAGCCAACGAGAAGTCAACCGCTACAGCCAACGAGAAGTCAACCACTACTGCCAACGAGAAGTCAACCGCCACAGCCAACGAGAAGTCAACTACTACAGCCAACGAGAAGTCAACCGCTACAGCCAACGAGAAGTCAATCGCTACAGCCAACGAGAAGTCAACCGCTACAGCCAACGAGAAGTCAATCGCTACAGCCAACGAGTAGTCAACCACTACAGCCAACGAGTAGTCAACCACTACAGCCAACGAGTAGTCAACCACTACAGCCAACGGAAGAAGGTTTTCCTACTGTTTGGTAGGTATTACAATTGTAAGACTAATCTTCTTCTTGTGATCTAAATCACACGAACAAAATGTTTTGACATAGATTTACGTGATCTCATTTTTTCTGTTGTTTTCCAGCTTTTAACCCGAGACAACAAGTTGAAGTGGGATGATGTCTGTTGTTTTCCAGCCTTTAACCCGAGACAAAAAGTTGAAGTGGGATGATGTATGTTGTTTTCCAGCCTTTAACCCGAGACAAAAAGTTGAAGTGGGATGATGTCTGTTGTTTTCCAGCCTTTAACCCGAGACAAAAAGTTGAAGTGGGATGATGTCTGTTGTTTTCCAGCCTTTAACCCGAGACAACAAGTTGAAGTGGGATGATGTATGCACGCTGTCTCTTTCTCGTTCTTCTCCTGATTTCGATCGCAGGTAAGAAACATTAGCTGCACTTCCTTGGCTCCGTCTTTCTGTCTGTCCACTTCCAAAGCCACAGTGCAACTTGTGACTGTACGATATGCTTTTTATTGTGTCTTTGTGTTACTAAAATGCGATGTGGTGCTTAAAGACAAATTTCTATAGTTATTTGCAATGAAAGTTGACATCAAAATATTCTTATTTTTACTTATGTTATTGTCAGAGTACATTTATTCAATCCATTCACTACTAGACTGAATGGGTGCACAAGGGCGGGAGAAGAAGTTTTTCTCTGCGTGTGTGTGTGTGTGTGTGTGTGTGTGTGTGTGTGTGTGTGTGTGTGTGTGTGTGTGTGTGTGTGTGTGTGTGTGTCTGTGTGTGTATATATATATATGTGTGTGTGTGTCTGAGTGTGTGTGTATATATATATATGTGTGTGTGTGTGTGTGTGTGTGTGTGTGTGTGTGTGTGTGTGTGTGTGTGTGTGTGTGTTACAACAATCAATCATACCTGCATCGACGGACGTGGGTGGGTTGGTGGGTGGGTGTGTGTGCATGTGTGTGTGTGTGTGTGTGTGTGTGTGTGTGTGTGTGTGGGTGGGTGGGTGTGTGTGTGTGTGTGTGTGTGTGTGTGTGTGTGTGTGGGTGTAGATTGATTCCGAGGAAACTACTTGACCGATCTTCATGAAACTTTACATACACATTCTTCCAAATGATATCCCTTGGTTTCTTTTTCTTTTTTCCGATACATGTATTTGATGCCTTGCGCAAGAAATCTTCGACGAAAGCCGAACTATGGGATTGTATTTATGCTTGGAAGCTTAAAAAAAAAAAAGTTAAAAAAAAGGTTTGGTCATCACAAATCTCAAATTCGAAAAAAAAGAAGATTTTAGTAATCGATGAAAAGATCGATACAACCTGTTCTTTTTATTTCCTGATAAAAAAATAGATATGTTGTGTTTTTATTAAGAAAAAGCTCAGAAAATTAAAACAAATCATAGAAAGTGCGTTTTACTGTGACTTTTCTATACGGGCTTTTCAGTATGTCAGCGTTTTTAATACCGAGTTGTAATCGACAACGTACGCATTCTCTTTGTGAAATGCAATGCGTTCAGTATTATTCTGTGAATTTGATAGATTAATAAAAGGTATACATTTCGCTTCACGTAGTTTGTGTTGGGGTTACACTTGCTCAGGTGGTCCAGGAAATATTTTGGCCTAAATTGAAAAACATGATATAATTTTAGCATATGAAAACGTCATGTAAAATCGTTATTTTTAGCCACAAGCCACATCAGAAAGACACCTTACAATAAAACAAATAGAGACACATCAATACAATGAACGGTAACTAGGGATTCACACCGCTTCACAAATAGGTCCTGTGATCATATTTAACATTCTGTAACATAAAGTACGTCCGATTGATTTCTTTATTTTTGTCCCACTTGTTTCATCACAATATAAAATTATTAAAGACACAATGTTAGCAAAATATTAGCGAAGTCAAATGTCGGGGTCAATCGCTGCCGTTTGTTTTAATGTCGCAACTGCCGCGACGTCTCGTCAAAGATCATAAAGGCTGACTTTAATAATAGAGAGACATAGAAACGGTGGTGGGTCGTTTACGGTGGTGGGTGCTCCTTTTAGCACTATATCCCATGACCTCCCTTCTTTGTCTCTGTTACTTCAGTATGGGTATATATGTTGTATTTTTATAGCTCAATAAATACATCATGGACTCAAAAAAATATATGATAGTGCAGATTCCGATTTGGGCGAAGAACTACTTTGCTCCCGACCTTTGACCTCGCGCCGAACAATGTGACACATTTGTATGAAGTTCCAAAATCGTATTGCACGGCTCAGAAAACCATAACAGTTGCACGCAAAAATGAATCTCAGAACTGATGTATGAGATGCAATAAGCAAACGTTTCTTTCATTATGAAAGCAATGCAGGTCGAAAAAAACGAACATTCAACTTACAAGATAACCAGATGCTAGCGAACCAAAACAAAAACACGAGTACCCTCCCCTTGCTTCGTTAGCAGACGACTTATGAGAATCTGTCAGACCGTCCTTACCTGGCACGGTTGGGCTTCGCTATCATCAGCTGTTTCACGTGTTTTGCGAGCAAGTCTACTCTTTTGCCTGGCTCTGCAGTAAGTCCACATTGGCGATGAAGGTATCCGAGAACTTAACATGTGTGTATTTTTCCGTAATCCAGTCATATTCCTTCAAAATGCAATCAATCGGCGGTGACAGACGTGTCGGTCGCGTTTTCCTCATACCCATACCAGTTTAAGTTCATCCATGCAAACACACTCGCAAAACAGTTTATCACGTAGATACATTTCAAATAGGGAGCAAATGGTTAAATCTAAACCTACATATTTGTTCCCTAAAATTTGCTTCTCTGTCAATAAGCCTAATTACACACGTTCGAGAAAAACAACGTGGAATCGATTCTGAATCGAGTAAGCCAAATGGGTCCCAAACCCGTTTTGCCCGTTCTGCCGACCTGAAACGCAAAAAAAAGAAAAGAATTGTGCGCTTCAACTAAATTAATTTCTATACGACTTCATTACTTTCTTGCATCTTATGAACCTTTACTTAAAGCTTTTAAATGGTCTGAAAGTAGTGTTACCGCGTACTTATCGATGCACTCATTCGTTTTATTTTTTCAGCGACGGTCACTTAGTTTTAAGGTTGCAAAAGGGCTAAGTCTCGCTGGCACCACAGTTTTACAGTCCACAGATCGCAACAGTGCCGCTAGTAGTCTACACTTTGTGTTTGATGGTAGAATGGGATATACAGATTACAACACTCGTGGTTTTTTATATGGCTTGTATTTCAGTCAAGACCCAGCGGGAATATCAATCGAGAGCCACTCGCCAAAGGCTCGTGTCTCCCGATGATATTCATCCGCTGGGTCTTGACTGAAATACAAGCCATATAAAAAACCACTCGTGTTGTAACCTATACATATAACACAGGTTAAACTGGCTGCTCCCATAGAAACCTTCGTCGTGAAAACTGCTAGTTTTAACAAACGCATCTTCGTCTTCGCTCTGTGATTTAGGCAAAGAGGTTTGTGCATATTCATACTTTTCTTTTGGTTGTGATCCTAATTGATCTGAGCTATGTAAAGAGCTATCACACTGTTAACTAGTGACTGTAGGGTCAATTGAACCAGTACCCCTGTTCTGCTGTGACACAGCGGGCGCCGGGAAAGCTATGCTAACGGGAATGCCAGGAAACTTGACCAGTTAATTTGCCTATAGGTTAACTGTCCTGTGCAGGTGATTGGCTCTTTCCTTGTCACGATGACGCTGATTGGTTCTTTCATCAACATGACACCCACCGTCCTGCTAACACTCTCTATTGCCACCGCAACGCGTGAGTGAGAAAGTCGACCCATTGACCTCGCGTGATCTGTGACGTATTAACAAGATGTAAATCAAGACGTTGGCCTAGGTCTCAAGTGAAATTCAAACATCTTGAAAAACAGCTGACAGGTTTTAGCTGCTCTTTGGTTCCAGGGAGGAATCTGATTTTGTCCGACGACCGTGCGTACCCTACTTCCAGGCGACTCACCAAATTAGAAAAGCCGAATCGACCCACCAGAGATATACGTGAGTACAAGTGCAAACACACAGTTAGACACACATGTAAACAAAGCAAACAGACAGACTGACACCTTTACAGCCCCGAATATGCGGGTGTGTAATAAAGGAATGTAATACACTCTTTGACTGCAATTTATGTTCCGTATATGGTCAAACGCGTCTTTTTTCATTTCCATAAAAGGTAAAAGGTGGTGTAAAGCTGTGGAAAAACCCAGGAAACCATTGTGTAAATATCTGAGCATGCGCTTTGAAGAGCTAAAACGTTGTGTAAATATCTGAGCATGCGCACTCGCGGTAAAAACTAGTCAAAATTCACAGTACGTCTAATTTTAGCTGCGCACGAATCTTGCACGAATCTTCCAACGCTTGGCTTGGAAATAACAATGGCGCTCCAAGGAAAAGGAGATTTTTCACCGGTTCGAAACAAAATCTCCAGTCCAGTAACATTGGAATCATGTCATACCATCTATATTTATCATCATGGATCTGGAAAGGATATTGCTTAAATTGCGTCCACTTACAACTATAATGCACCTAAGAAATGAAACCTTGAACGCTGTGACATTTCTGTTTGCTGCAGAGTGTTTCTGCTTGTGAGATCTAAAAGCGACAAGCAATAATGATTGTGAACGTTAAAGAATGAACGATAACGACAATTCCTACAACAGGCACTTACTTTCTGTAGCCTTATGAGTACGTGCTGCAATAACATTTCTTTTTATTTTACGCCAGGCCATCGTAAACGATCTCCAGAACTTTGTGAACGACAGCACACTGAAATGTCGCGCGACACACTTTTGCCAGCATACCGACTTTGAAACTCGTGACGTCAAATGTTTGAAACAAATTGCAACATTTGTTTCCAACATACGTCATGTTTGGCCGATGTTTTGATTCTCCAGAGTGTTGCAGTCTTGCAAAAGTAAAACAAATCGTCTTGTTTGTTTTGTTCTCCAGAGTGTTTCAGTGTGAACTCAATAGAAGGTGAGAGCACAGCTGACAACAGAAGCTGACAAATATGACATCAAATGATCGGACTACTTTAAAGGTCGGATGTACGAAACACATTCATTGACCACAGACTTCCGGATTAGGCGTCGAGGCCCTGTATGGGATGTAAACAGACGCAGTGATGTGTATAAAAAACATAACAACACACGTCTTACCGCATTAAAGTGTACTAAAGAAATTACACAATGTTCTATTGTAACTCACGTCGCGACTTTTTTTGTTTAATGGGGCACTGAGGGGGTCTCGGCAAGCCTCGACCCCCGTAAGTGCCCCACTAAACAAAGAAAGTCTCTCGGGATTCCCAACGTGAGTTATAAATAGAACATTGTGTAATATCTATAGATACTTTGATCGACCAGCGATTTGATACACCTGAAGTTCACAACCTGCCTGTTGTTAAATAGAATATTGCAACAAATTTAACAAATCAATGTAAGGTATTGAATGGTGCAATGTTAAATGGTGCAATGTGACGTCTTCAATGGTACAATGTGACGTAGTCAATGGTGCAATGTGACGTATTCAAGGGTGAAATGTCATGTATTCAATGATACAATGTGACATATTTAATGGAGCAATGTGACCTATTCAAAAGTGTAATTTAACCTATTCAATGGTAAACTGTGACGTTTTCAATGGTGTATTGTGACGCGTTCAAAGGTGCAAAATGTCGTACTCAATGGTGCAATGTGACGTATTCAATGGTGCAATGTGACGTATTCAATGGTGCAATGTGACGTATTCAATGGTGTAATGTGATGTATTCAATGGTGCACCATGAAGTGTACCGGTGTATGTGATATTATGTTTAGATGTCAGACAAACATATTTTATGAAAATGTTAGCCATCATATCTTTTATTTGATGGTTATACGCATACATATGTCTCACCAAAACATATTCCAACAACGCATACACATTTAAAGGAGATTAACGAATTAAAAAAAAGTAAAAAATAAAAGAGGTATTGTATATGAAAATGTTAATGTCCATTGTAGCTCAAGCACATTCATAACAGCTTATAAGGAATATTGTAACAATCAGTGGTATTTATTAAACGCCCCACATGATGTGCTTGGCAAATAAATAAAAATTTAAAAAAATGGCGCACTATGACGTATTCTAAGGTGCAATGTGAAGTATTCAATGCTGCAATGTGACGGATCGTGTGTCCGCAGACACTATTACCAAGATGAAAAAGAGGCAGACGCATGGTCATCTGCCGGAGGAGGAACTGGAAGAGACATGGTAAGTTGTGTTGCCCCCTTGGAGTCTGTGACATCTTATTTCAGAGAAAACAAAATTATACTTTTATAAATAGACTGCACACATAGGTTTCCAGTAAAAGCCGAACAAAGAAGTTGAAAAATAAAATGATAAACCTAAATACTTAAAAATCGGATGTTGTTCTTGTTGTTGTTGTTGTTTTTATTTCAAAAAAAGATTTACATCCAAAAACAAAACAAAATGTGTATACTCTTATAGTCTGATTTGACACACGTCATTGAAACAAAACACAATGTGTTACTCTTATAGTCTGATTTGACACACGTCATTGTCGCTTGGCTCCTTCAAACCCAAAGAGAAGGAACTATTTCAGGAACAGTTAGCCTTCCAACACCTACCAACCAACCCGTTACAGTAAAGCAAGTAAACTGATGAGATCATGGTCTGCGTGTTAATTCACTCATTCGCTGCGATTTTGCCTGCCAGCCAAGACTCAAGATTGTACTGTCCTTACAAAAACAAGGTGTCAGGCAGTTACAGACATAAAACACGTTAAAACACTAAAATATAACACGTGCACTAAGAATTCAGGTTTGCACTAAAGCATCCACGTACAATTCCCAAGCAGTCACTAGCGGGATACACACACACACACACACACACACACACACACACACACACACACACACACACACACACACACACACACACACACATACATACATACACTCACGCGCGCACATACACACACACTAACACACACACGCACGCACGCACACACACACACGCACGCACGCACACACACACACACACACACACACACACACACACACACACATACCTAAAGTGTGGATGGTTACCTAAGAGGCGGCACTGGGTGTAGTGCCTTTCTAGTGCACTTGCACTACAACAGCACTGGGTGCAGTACTCGCTCCGGCATCGAAGAATTTTGCACTAAAAAATGCACAAAATTTGACCTATTTCGTCGCCTATAGAGGACGGAAAGAATGTCATTTTGAACATTGTTATGACATTCTTTCCGTCAAAATGGTTGCCTTATGGTGATTTAGGCAACCAAACCTGTGGAAACGGGGGTACACACACACACACACACACACACACACACACACACACACACACACACACACACACACACACACACACACACACACACACACACACACATACCATCACCTTCGTGTCGATTTTTGACTCAACATAAAAAGAAAAATAAGAGGAGCATACGATCGACGAACACACACACACACGCACACACACACACTCACACACACACACACACACACACACACACACACACACACACACACACACAAAACAACCGACACACATGCACGGACGTGTGTTAAACAGGGGATGTGGGCGGCACGTGACACAGACTGCTATCATTTCAGGTCGTGGTGAGCAACCTGACTGCAGACGGCAGGAACGAGTCCAGGAACCTGATGAATGTGTGCGACACTTGAACGAGCACCTAAGCACATCTTACACTGACCCTAAATGAAGCGTGTTAATGACGAGGTATATTGATGACTTTCTGGGGCTGCGACTTTGAAAAGATAGGGCTGAGAATCATGTACAAAACTGTGTACATTTAACGCGGTCTGAAACCCCACCTAGACTGCGTGTATGACTTTGAAAGCTTCATTCAACGCGGTCTGAAACTCCACCTAGACTGCGTGTATGACTTTGAAAGCTTCATTCAACGCCTGAATTTTGCTCTAAAAACAGTTTGATCTCTCGGGGCTGAGCATACTTTATTGTCAAGAGAACTAAAGCAGAAACAAATATTAGCCTTTGCAGAGATTCGAACTTAAGACCTTGAGATTTTAGAGCCGATGTCCTAACCGCTAGGCCACACCAACAGTGTTGACCATTAGATAAACATTGATATTTTTATATCGTTATATGCTTCAATTTCCATTCATGCGTTGCAAAAAACGCCCCAACTGCCGGTCAAATGTGCCCTTATTTTGCAAACATGTTTCACGGAAACTCAAGCCATGTTTACACATGTGCCACCATGCTACAGGACACTCGCACCGTGCGACAGCTGCGATATCTGTATTTACAACATGCAAGAAAAACAAGTCGCGTAAGGCGAAAATACAATATTTAGTCAAGTAGCTGTCGAACTCACAGAATGAAACTGAACGCAATGCCATTTTTCAGCAAGACCGTATACTCGTAGCATCGTCAGTCCACCGCTCTTGGCAAAGGCAGTGAAATTGACAAGAAGAGCGGGGTAGTAGGTGCGCTAAGAAGGATAGCACGCTTTTCTGTACCTCTCTTTGTTTTAACTTTCTGAGCGTGTTTTTAATCCAAACATATCATATCTATATGTTTTTGGAATCAGGAACCGACAAGGAATAAGATGAAAGTGTTTTTAAATTGATTTCGACAATTTAATTTTGATAATAATTTGTATATATTTAATTTTCAGAGCTTGTTTTTAATCCAAATATAACATATTTATATGTTTTTGGAATCAGAAAATGATGGAGAATAAGATGAACGTACATTTGGATCGTTTTATAAATCTTTATTTTTTTTTTACAATTTTCAGATATTTAATGACCAAAGTCATTAATTAATTTTTAAGCCACCAAGCTGAAATGCAATACCAAAGTCCGGGCTTCGTCGAAAATTACTTGACCAAAATTTCAACCATTTTGGTTGAAAAATGAGAGCGTGACAGTGCCGCCTCAACTTTCACGAAAAGCCGGATATGACGTCATAAAAGACATTTATCAAAAAAATGAAAAAAACGTAAGGGGATTTCATACCCAGAAACTCTCATGTCAAATTTCATAAAGATCGGTCCAGTAGTTTAGTCTGAATCGCTCTACACACACACACAGACCCACACACACACGCACGCACGCACATACACCACGACCCTCGTCTCGATTCCCCCTCTACGTTAAAACATTTAGTCAAAACTTGACTTAAATGTAATGAGAAGAACAGTAAATGATTCACTCCAAAGCTCAGCCTGTGCAGTTGAAATCAAATATCAAAGGAATAATGATATTCACTTCTGAACAGTAGACAGATAGAAGTATAAATCATGCTGCTTCAAGAATTAAACAAGTCGCATAAGGCGAAAATACAACATTTGTGACCCTCCACCACGGAATGAGTCGCATGTCACCTCGCGCGGTTCTGCGCTAGGCTTAATATAAGTCCGGGGGGACTGTGGTAACAGTGTGAGGGTCACCTTAGTCACAGGCGTATAACTCAAACAGTTTTTGCTCTTTCCTAAAACGGGTTTCACCACTGGATAGAGCATAAAAAACTCTTTAGGAAAATGTAAAAATATGAAAATCATGCAAATTTGACATGCGACTCATTTCATGGTGGAGGGTCACATTTAGTCAAGTAGCTGTCGAACTCACAGAATGAAACTGAACGCAATGCCATTTTTCAGCAAGACCGTATACTCGTAGCATCGTCAGTCCACCGCTCATGGCAAAGGCAGTGAAATTGACAAGAATAAGCGGGGTAGTAGTTGCGCTAAGAAGGATAGCACGCTTTTCTGTACCTCTCTTTATTTTAACTTTCTGAGCGTGTTTTTAATCCAAACATATCATATCTATATGTTTTTGGAATCAGGAACCGACAAGGAATAAGATGAAAGTGTTTTTAAATTGATTTCGACAATTTAATTTTGATAATAATTTTTATATATTTAATTTTCAGAGCTTGTTTTTAATCTAATAATAACATATTTATATGTTTTTGGAATCAGAAAATAATGGAGAATAAGATGAACGTACATTTGGATCGTTTTATAATTTATTTTTTTTCAATTTTCAGATTTTTAATGACCAAAGTCATTAATTAATTTTTAAGCCACCAAGCTGAAAT
>NW_027125803.1:25000-47513 GCF_037325665.1 Littorina saxatilis
AATAACACAAACAAGAACGGTATGTTGTTGGAACGTGTAATTATTGACAAAACAAAATATTAAGTTAACAGATATATCGACCCAGCGGTCTTTTAAGTGCACAGACATACACTAATTAGACAAAACTGATCTTCTAACTGTCGATATATCTGTGAACGTAACGTTTTGTCTTGTTAATAATTCCAACAGCATACACTGAGCTGGTTGGACTTGTGCTTGGACTGGTGAGGGTAGAGGTTTCAGTCGTGTTCTATACAACTCATTGCTAAATGTCCCGTAACCCACCCGGGGCGCAGGGGCACTGCAATGACGAACGCTGCACCAGCTTTCTTCATGTATGGCGTAATGTCGGTAGTCGTCTGAGCTGGTCCACTGCACTCAGTCTGCATCAGCTGTCTCAATGCATGGCGTAATGTCGGCAGTCGTCTGAGCTGGTCCACTCTGTCTGCACCAGCTGTCTTCATTGTATGGCGTAATGTCGGCAGTCGTCTGATCTGGTCCACTCTGCCTGCACCAGCTGTCTTCATGTAAGGCGTAATGTCGGCAGTCGTCTGATCTGGTCCACTCTGTCTGCACCAGCTGTCTCCATGTATGGCGTAATGTCGGCAGTCGTCTGAGCTGGTCCACTCTGTCTGCACCAGCTGTCTCCATGTATGGCGTAATGTCGGCAGTCGTCTGAGCTGGTCCACTCTGGTCCACTCTGTCTGCACCAGCTGTCTCCATGTATGGCGTAATGTCGGCAGTCGTCTGATCTGGTCCACTCTGGTCCACTCTGTCTGCACCAGCTGTCTTCATGTATGGCGTAATGTCGACAGTCGTCTGATCTGGTCCACTCTGTCTGCACCAGCTGTCTCCATGTATGGCGTAATGTCGGCAGTCGTCTGATCTGGTCCACTCTGTCTGCACCAGCTGTCTCCATGTATGGCGTAATGTCGGCAGTCGTCTGAGCTGGTCCACTCAGTCTGCACCAGCTGTCTCCATGTATGGCGTAATGTCGGCAGTCGTCTGAGCTGGTCCACTCTGTCTGCACCAGCTGTCTCCATGTATGGCGTAATGTCGACAGTCGTCTGAGCAGTGGAAAAAGTGTTATTGGTCTACTCTGCTGTTCTGTCAGTCCATCTTTACACCACCGTATATTCCGGAGTTTGTTTGTCAGTTTGTTTGTTTGTTTGTTTGTTTGTTTGTTTGTTTGTTTGTCCGCACTTAGATTTCAGGGCTGAGGTGCAGGAGAACGTTAGCACCCAAACGGGAGCCACCCGCAGTATTGGATTGAATAACCTTCGCCGGTCGTCGTGGGTCCGTGTGGACCAAGAAGGGTGTTTAATTGCAAATATCTCTTAAACCAGTTGGAATTTTTTAATGAGCTTTTAAGAATGCCTCAGACATCTAACGAGCTCTTATCTCCTAAAAGATCATTACATTTCAGCGAGAAGTAATTCAAAAAACAAAGGTCAAATTTAGACTACACACCGAAGACATCGTGGGGCCGTGCGGACTCATGTTTCTCAAACAGAAGGAACTTACATAAAAACTAGGGAGAGAAGTCACAAACCTTCAGGTATTGGCTCTAAACATCATTTTCTACGATCTGTTTAATTTTGAAGTTAATAAGCAAGTCGCGTGGAGCGGAATTGATGCATAACAATGTGGGTCCACACGGCCCCACGACGTCTACAGAAGGGTATTCACGTTTTTCCATTCTTGAGAAGCTTTAGTCCGCACGGTAATAATTAAAAAAATAATTTAATTTAATTAATTCTCGCAGAAATTTAACCACGGCGTCTACGGAAGGGGATGCACGTTTTTGCTTCTTTGAGAAGCATGAGTCCGCACAGCCCCACGATGTCTTCCGTGTGTAGTCGATAACCCGGTCGGGCGAAGGTTAAAACTGAGATGTGTTGTGATTATAACGAGTCAGATTTGTTCTCGATCTCTCCCGTTTGGGTGGCACCCACTTTGGGTTCGTGCACCTCAGCCCAGGTGTTAATTGGTCGATTGAGCTGACAGTTCGTCCTTTGTCTCCCCTGTCTCCTCTTCACGAGGACAATGCAACAAGCACCCCCCCCCCCACCTCCCAGCCTGGCAGCCACGTCACAGGTAACTGTGAAACTTGAGCAGCGTGTGTACCCTGAAGGAGTTTTCCTGTCAAACACGAAAAGGCTTGTTACCTGTTTGGATTTCCAGTGACGCCATCATTGAGGACAAATGTCGACTGCTGATCTTTTCCTTTGCTGTTCGCGACAAACAGGTGCTTTGTAATTAGAACACACACACACACACACACACACACACACACACACATACATACACACACAAACACACTGACACACACACACACACACTGACACACACACACACACACACACACACACACTCACACACACGCATACACACACACACATACACACACACACACTCACACACACACACACACACACTCACACACACACACACACACACACACACACACACACACTCACATACACACACACACGCATTCAGGCACGTACACACGAACGCACACACACACACACACTTTTATAACACTCGCTTTATTTGCTTTATTCGTAAAGTGATTGCAAGCACCCGGATAGTCTTGCACCTTTCACCATGACCTGTCTCTTTCTGAAGTGAAGGTTACAAAGACTCCTGCAGTAAACAGCTACAAACTGAGACGTTCGATTATTTGCAGTTGGGTTTTCTTTTCTAGAGGACGATGTGTGGATGTATGGTCGCTGTGAACGTTGCAAGCTCCCCCAGCCCTTTGATATTGTAGCGTAGCAGTGGACTATCTTTACCCAGCCCTATGATATTGTAATGTAGCAGTGGACTATCTTTACCCAGCACAATGATATTGTAGCGTAGCAGTAGACTATCTTTACCCAGCCCTATGACATTGTAGTGTATCAGTGGACTATCTTCACCCAGCACAAAGATATTGTAGCGTAGCAGTGAACTATCTTTACCTAGCCCTATGATATTGTAGCGCAGCAGTGGACTATCTTTACCCAATCCTATGACATTGTAGTGTATCAGTGGACTACCCAGTCTAAAGATAGTGTAGCGTTGCAGTGGACAATTTTCCTCCTTCCGGCAACCACGTCACAGGGAACTCTAAAACCCAAGCAGCGTGTGCACTGATCGCCGCCGCGCAACAAAGGAGAAGGATGTTCATTCGGCAGTTTTATGTTCCTTGTGGGATTTCCAGTGACGCCATTCTATTAAAAAAAAAGTTAAAAAAAAGAGAGGACTGTTTCTCTCTACAGACTTTGTCAGCTTGCAAATCAGTGCTTTTAGTGCGCTTTTCTACTGTTACCAGTGTTTACACTGCGCTGGTTGCTGTCTGTATTTCATCATCATCAACAACATCTTCATCATCATCATTTACACCATAATTATAATCATTATTAGCATTAGTGTAAACGTTGGTATCGTGTGAATTTTACCGTCGATCACTTTACATGTGTAACCTCAATTAACATGTTGCATGTTTCGCTTTCGATTTGTATGTTGCTTACTTTGTCATTTTGTTGTTTATGTTTATTTGCTTGTTTGCTTACTTGTCGATTGATTGCTGGTTCGTTCGTTTACTTTGTTTATGTGTCATGTTGCTTTGCTTGTTTATCATTTGTTAGACATTTGTATTAGAAGTAAGGACCGGTTGTAAGAAAAGGCGTCGCCTTAAACCTCTATCCTTGAAAAATAAAGTTCCATCATCATCAGCATCATCATCTCTCCCCCCTATCTTTCTCTCTCTCTCTCTCTCTCTCTCTCTCTCTCTCTCTCTCTCTCTCTCTCTCTCTCTCTCTCTCTCTCTCTCACTCTCTCTCTCTTTTGCTGATGATAGCTCTCTTCACTCATCGTCCAAAAAAATAGTTCAAGTGGAGGCTGACCTTCAGCAGGGAATCAACGACGTTGAACAGTGGTGTAGTAAAAACAAAATGACCCTGCATCCCAAAAAATCCAGCAGTATGGTAGTCACATCTAGACAGAAACATCAGAGAGCGCCCCTTCTCCTCAACTTAAAACTGCACTCAGATCCTATAGAACAGGTTTCATCACACAGAGTACTAGGAATTGAAGTTGACCAGGAGCTTAGGTGGAACATACACGTTAAGAATATCTGTAAAAAGCTGTCAAGCAATCTCCATCTCTTATCTAAACTAAAACCCTTTGTAGACAAGGAGGGACTGAAAATGTTTTACGTGGCACACTGTCTATCATATATTAATTATGCCTCCACTGTATGGTGCGGTGCCAGTGAAAATATAATAAAAAAACTAAACTCCTTGCACAGAAGAGGTGCTAAGCTTATTGTAACCAATCCTTATCTGTCCACGTCAGAAAAGTTGAAGGTAGCCAATATTCTTCCACTTCAACAGCAGTTTGATTACAACATCTTAATTCTAATGTACAAGGCGCTCAATGAGCTGGCCCCACCATACCTAAATGCATTCTTGACTAAAGCTTCCGAGCGCTATGTGTCAAACAAATCTATATATATATATATTACCAAGGACTCGCATAGATCTATACAAAACTAGCTTTGCTTTTGTGGGACCTTCACTGTGCATGTGGAACTCTCTTCCTTCGAATGTACGCATTCAAAACCTCCCTCAGGAAACACATACTGAGGTCTTCATAAGTTACGCTGCCGGTATTGTAGCTAGCTTTGTTAATTATAATTATTTTATTACTCTGAAATATTGACTGCTGCATGCCTACATAATGCTTAATCTACCTGTCTTGGTAGGCTCACTGTGTGCTTGTTGAATGGCACTTAGTTGTGTGTGTGACGTCTGCTTCTCGTTCTAGGGCTGATCAGTGTTTAACAGAGACAAGTGCAAAGAAGTAATAAGAAATTTAATAATTCTGTACTTTCATAAACATGCACATGATCATTCTTGCAGACATCAATCCCTTTCTCTTAGAATCTTCAAATGAAAGTTTTATAGATTATGATTTCGCTGGTGTGATTTCACACACACATAACAACATTGTCTTTCTTCTTCTTGTTGCGTCGACGTTTAGCATCGAAGAGCGGAACGTACTTCTTCTCGTTGAAAATGTATTTCGGTTTACACAAATGAAGACATGAAGGTGTGTAAATGTTCACAAAATATAACGTAGTCTACTCATCATGATAAACTCGATCTGGGTGACACTTGGGGACGTTGGTGGTTCCTTCCGTGGTTACCGCTGACGTTGCCCTTCCCACAGTGTTCACACGACATCATTTACACAAGCATTGTACACCCCTGTACACTTGCACCTTCTGCAACACACACGTGCAATATCTGTTATTATCAAGTATGATTTCCATTGATATCATTCAATTTGTTTCTCTAAAACAAACACAGAAACAAGAGTTCACAGACTGACACAAACACATGGAAAAATGAACAATACCTGTGTTTTCCTGTGAATCAATAATGTTAAAATGTATTAGCGTGTTTTACCTTCGGTTAGTGGACCTTTGGAGATCGCAAAAATGTGGAAATCCGTCCACGGAAGGTGAAACATATGTTAGTGCAATCTATGTGGCTTCGTTGATTGCTGCCATCTTGGAGTCAATGAAACGGTCATAGCATTGCATCCTAGCAACCTCAACTGAATATATGTACAGTTCATATTCACGAATTAATACCAATGCACGCTGTTTCCTTTTGTTCTCTTCGTTTAAATTTCTTTCCATGCAGATAAACAAATTCTTACCTTGTACTAGTTTTGGACTAATGGCGCGAGCGTTGACGTCATATGCATACAGTGTCGTCATGACGTAGTCTCGGTCATTTAACCTCGTTTTGTGTACGCAACTAGTGAAGTCTCGATTAATATGAGAGAGGGAGTCGATACACGAATTCCATTCGTCACATAACCCCATGGATCAAGATAATTATCCTATCGCAAGTAGATAATTATTCATCGTACGACGCTCTGCTCATATAATCTGTACCGTGGTTGTCCTTGTCTCTATCTTTCTCCTCTATTGGGATCGCCCAATATCCTTTCGTCAAGTCTAGCTTTGAAAAGTATTTCGCTTTTCCTAAACTTTGAAACAGGTGGTCGACATCGGTGATGGGATTCAGCGTCGAACACTATCACGTTGTTCAGAGCTCTCAGATCAGAACAGAAACGGTACTTTCCGTCCTTCTTCTTTATCAAGACGATGGGAGAGTTGTATGGAGAGTTTGCAGGTTCGATGACATGCAGCTTCAGCATTTCTTCAATTTCCTTTTCAACAGTTTCTACCATGGCGTGAGGTATGGGTCTGGGTTTCACAAAGACTGGTTTCTTCTCTGTCACTTCAATGGAACATTTTTCCAGGTTCGTCGTCTTTGGAACATCTGTTAGGAACTCTTCAAATTCTTCACAGATCATCTTCGCCTCCCTGACCTTTGCCTCGTCCAATTTCTCGTCGAAATGGATGTTCTTCACATTTTCGGTTCTTTGAGTTTCTAGGAGGGGTAACATCTTCTGAGTGTCATACTTGAAAATGTCATCGTCCATCGTGTTGTCCTCTTCCATGACAACAGCCACGACCTCTTCTCCTCCGTCTTCTTCATCACTTTCTTCTTCGTTTGAAGCAGGAACACTCGCTTGGGCAGATGAACTGGGATTGGGAGTGGCGGAACTCAATTCCCGTTCTTGGTACTCCTTGATGAGGTTGATGTGGTAGATCCGTGTTCTTCTGCCAACTTGGATCTTGTAGTCGAATTCATTCAACTTTTCCACAACCTTGTAGGGGCCTGACCATGTAAGTTCCAGCTTGTTGTTCTTCACAGGGCGTAGAAGTAGAACCCGTTTTCCGACTTCTATCGTCCTTGGTTTCGTTTTCTTGTTGAAGAAATGGGCTTGCTTGCTGGCCGCTTTCTTCAGGTTCTCACGTGCCACGTTGCACGTTTCTTCTATTCTGTTCCTGAGGTTGACTACATATTCCGCTGTAGTCTTCTGCTCCCCTGAGATTTCTTCTTCGGTCCATGTTTGGCGCAGCACTTGCATGGGTCCTTTGACAGATCTCCCATACAGCAGCTCAAACGGCGAAAATCCCATGCTTTCTTGTGGAGCTTCTCTGTATGCGAACAGGAGGGCGGGGATAAACGTGTCCCATTCCCTCGGTTGATCGATCGCTAACTTTTTCAGCATGCTCTTCAGTGTGGAGTTGAACCTTTCGACCAAACCATTCGCTTGAGGGTGAAACGGTGCAGTCATATTGTGTTTGATGCTGAGAAAGTCGTTCACTTCTTTCATCAGGTGGCTGGTGAACTGTGTGCCTTGGTTCGTTATCACTTCATCTGGGATTCCCAATCTAGTCCACATCTCCCAGAGAGCTTCAGCTACGGTGTCTGCTTGGATGTTTTTCAGGGCTACAGCTTCGGGGTATCGGGTAGCGTAGTCAACAGATACCAAGATATATTGTTTCTTGCTCTCCGACATAGGTTTGACCGGGCCGATGATATCCACCGCAACTCTCTTGAAAACCGAACTGATGGGTGGCATCCTTCCCAGAGGGACTTTCTTTGTCTGACTTTTCGGTGCAGTTCTTTGGCATGTGTCACAGGACAAGCAATACCTACGAATGTATCCTGCACACCCTGGCCACCAGAATTCTGCTCTAATTCTGTCAGATGTTTTTCTTTGACCTAAGTGTCCTGCCATGGGGTGATCGTGACCAAATGAAAGAACTTTGTTCCTGAGTTTCTTCGGAACGATTACTAGTGAACGGTCGTTTCCGTGGCGATCTTTCGTTGTTCTATACAGGATTTCTTTCTTGTATGAATACCGTATCCCATTGATCCCTTCTGGAGAGTTGGCAAATTGCCTGATGGTCTTCAACGAAGGGTCACTTGCCTGTTCTCTCTTCAGATCAGCTGGCGAATACAGTCTTTCTTCTTCCTTGACTCCCTGTTTGTGGCTGCAGCTTGGTTTCTGGGCGTCCTCTGTCGCTTGTGCTCTCGTGGTAACAGCAGCTGCTGTCCCAGGGTACCATGCTGGGTCTCGAACAGGATATGTGGGAGTCAATTTCTTCTCTTTACCTAGTCCATACCATTTACCTATGAGGACAGGGTAAATTGGGTCGTCCATCACCGTTACTTCTGTCTCGGAGTCAAAGTAGGGTGAATCGATGTGCACCACGGCGGTGTGGTACATCTTCTTGGAGTCTTTCTCTGCCAGAGTAGTCTCCTTCATTTTCGCTGAATATGCCTCCTTTGGCACAAACTTTTTGCTGACAATGATACCAGTACATCCAGTGTCTCTCAAAGCGTTGACAATTGTTCCATTCAGCTTCACTGGTACCACTTCGGCACATTTCTTTTCCTTGCAATTTCCGCAAAGTTTTTCTAAGAGGATCGGTGTCTCAAGTGTATCTTTCTTCGATGAAACTGCACCTGCTGTGTCTCTTTTGTTTGGACAAAAACGAGAGACATGCCCTTGCAATTTACAAATGAAACAACATCCAGATGCTCGCAGTTTCTCTCTCTCGGCGTCACTCAACTTTGCCTTTAGAGTTTGATTTGCGGGTTTTGTTGATGGAGCAGCTATTCTTGTTTCTTCTTGGGGAGAACGACGTTTTTCAGGCTTGACGTACGTCGATGAAGTTTTGACGTTCGATCTAGATTGTTGATATGTGTTGGCTATCATCCCAATCTCTTTGGCGCTCTTAGGGTCTCTATCCCTAATGTGAACGGCGAGGTCAGGAGGAAGGGTGTCCAACACCTGCTCACGGACCAACAAATCTTTGAGATCTTTTACATCTTGGTCGCATTCTGCTAATTCCACCCACTTGTCTAGATACCGTTCTAGCTTCGTGATGTGCTCTTTATACGTGTCAGTGGCGCTTTTCTTGGTTTGGCGAAACTTCTTTCTATAATCTTCGCTAGTGAGTTGGAAGCCCTCATACAAAGCGTGTTTGAGAGTGTCGTAGTCATTAGCGTCTTCCTCGTTCAGCTTTGAGAAGATGACTCTCGCCTTACCCTTCAGAAAGTACACTACACGTGAAGCTTTTGCTGCATCACTCAGGTTACAGTCTCGAGCATAATGCTCGAACTGATGGAACCAGCTCTCGATGTCATCACGGTCGTCTAGAAAAGGAATCTTGGGCTTGAAACCATCATCTTCGCGAATACGTCCTGGCGAGTTGTTGTTCCTGTTGCCCTCTTGGTTGGCGTTCTGGATTTTCAACTGTTCCAGTTGGAATTGTCGTTCAGCGTCACGTTCTAGCCGTAGTCGTTCAGCGTCACGTTCTTGTCGTTCAGCGTCACGTTCTTGTCGTTCAGCATCACGTTCTCGTTCTTCGCGATCAAGAGTTTGTTGCTTCTCTTTCTGATCAAGAACAAATGCACGCAACTCGGCTCCTTCTAACCCCAACAACTGTCCTTCGGCCAATAGCTGTCTAGTCAACTCTAGCGGATCTACACTTGTGGACTGAGACATATTTACAGGTGACACGTCCGTGCACGCCTGTGGATCAACCTCTTCTTCGTTACGGTTGCTGTCAACTTGAAGAGAGAGATGCTCACTCTCTTCTTCGTCAGCAGGGACTGGTAACGAATCTATCACCTCTTCCCGATCGTTACCGGCAGTAAGGTTTTTTCTTCCCTTCTTATTTGCGGTCACTATGGGGAGAGATTTGTCGGCCGGCTGTTTCCGTGCCAACTGGGCTGCGATGGTGGACTTTCTAAAATTATGAGCTGGGGAACTGTCGTCACTCATAAGTCACCTCGCGTATTATTCCAAAACGTACAAAATGTATGTTGCTCAAACACCGTCGAGCTACTAAATTTCGGATCAAATTACAAAAAGAAACAGTCGGGCGGCGCCTTCGTGCACAAAATGCAAGTCCTAGTTTAGCTCTACTTCTACTGTACTTTGAAATAATTCTTCAACGTATGTTACGTTACGTTTCCACACAACCACCCAAAGAGTTATGTTTCCACGTTCTATCGTGAGTCAGTTTACTTCTATCTACCAACGAGAACTTACACTGTAAACTTTATTTGACTCTTTCTGGCGAAAAGATCAATCTTTCACTCGATCGAACGTTGAATATACAAGATGTATCAAATCAACTGTCAATTCGCATCATTTACTGGGTAGATTAATTTACAGCCACTTCTACAGCAAGTAAATACGACTGATATCCACAAGTCGATTATATAGGGCTTCACAGGGAAATACAGGTATTAAATCCTTACCTCTTAGGTACCTGACTCCCACCAACCTCCCGCGTAATTTAGAACAAACTAAGGGGAATGATGGTTCCGATAGTACGTGCAAGAATACTATCACACTGATGAATTGGAACACCACAAATAAAATTGGGAGCTAACAAATCAAAAGTGGTCTCGCTAAATATTGATTTTTTAACGTGTCGTTTCAGCTGACAACACTTCCAGTTTTTATTTTACCGTGTGATAGGGCACACGTTGAGTTATAGATCTGTGATAAGTAATATAACTAAAGGTAAATAAATAAAAGACGATGGCGATGAAGTACGAACATATATACAATACAAATCGACATGCAGGAAACCTACAGCAATTTTGAAACGAGAAAAATTTGGAACGGCTGGATCGAAAGTAAAACGTTGATTCAATATCCCGTGACTCGAGCCCCCATTGTGACGTCTGCTTCTCGTTCTAGGGCTGATCAGTGTTTAACAGAGACAAGTGCAAAGAAGTAATAAGAAATTTAATAATTCTGTACTTTCATAAACATGCACATGATCATTCTTGCAGACATCAATCCCTTTCTCTTAGAATCTTCAAATGAAAGTTTTATAGATTATGATTTCGCTGGTGTGATTTCACACACACATAACAACATTGTCTTTCTTCTTCTTGTTGCGTCGACGTTTAGCATCGAAGAGCGGAACGTACTTCTTCTCGTTGAAAATGTATTTCGGTTTACACAAATGAAGACATGAAGGTGTGTAAATGTTCACAAAATATAACGTAGTCTACTCATCATGATAAACTCGATCTGGGTGACACTTGGGGACGTTGGTGGTTCCTTCCGTGGTTACCGCTGACGTTGCCCTTCCCACAGTGTTCACACGACATCATTTACACAAGCATTGTACACCCCTGTACACTTGCACCTTCTGCAACACACACGTGCAATATCTGTTATTATCAAGTATGATTTCCATTGATATCATTCAATTTGTTTCTCTAAAACAAACACAGAAACAAGAGTTCACAGACTGACACAAACACATGGAAAAATGAACAATACCTGTGTTTTCCTGTGAATCAATAATGTTAAAATGTACTAGCGTGTTTTACCTGCGGTTAGTGGACCTTTGGAGATCGCAAAAATGTGGAAATCCGTCCACGGAAGGTGAAACATATGCTAGTGCAATCTACGTGGCTTCGTTGATTGCTGCCATCTTGGAGTCAATGAAACGGTCAGAGCATTGCATCCTAGCAACCTCAACTGAATATATGTACAGTTCATATTCACGAATTAATACCAATGCACGCTGTTTCCTTTTGTTCTCTTCGTTTAAATTTCTTTCCATGCAGATAAACAAATTCTTACCTTGTACTAGTTTTGGACTAATGGCGCGAGCGTTGACGTCATATGCATACAGTGTCGTCATGACGTAGTCTCGGTCATTTAACCTCGTTTTGTGTACGCAACTAGTGAAGTCTCGATTAATATGAGAGAGGGAGTCGATACACGAATTCCATTCGTCACAGTGTGTATATTATTAGTAGTATTATATGTGTTCCTCCTTGTGCGTCTGCGTGTGAGTGCGCAAGTGTGATTGCGTAATTAATGTTCCATTCTGTGATTGCTTTATTGATGTTCCATTCATGTATTTTCTACTACTTTTCTCATTTATTATTACTGTATGTTTGATGTTTCTATGATTCTAGTCGGGCGCACGCGTGAATATGTGTTTGTGTGAATGTAAAGGGCACATTGTAAGATTAAGCCTATGGCCTAAAATGTCTACCCTTTATGTAAATAAAATGTTCTAAGTCTAAGTCTAAGTCTAACTCTCTCTCTCTCTCTCTCTCTCTCTCTCTCTCTCTCTCTCTCTCTCTCTCTCTCTCTCTTTCTCTCTTTGGAATTATTTAACACTTGTGTTAAGGAAAGTGCTGACTGCATGAAGAAAAGAATTTATTTGAAGTCAAATAATCAATCGGATGATTGGTTCGATCAAGAGTGTAGAATAACCCGAAAAAATGTGTGGAGGTTGTTAAGCAGATGTAATCAGCCTGAAGACATTCACGCTCGCAATGTTTATTGTTTAGCCAGACGGGAATATAAAAACATGTTAGAAAGAAAGAAAAGATTGTATAATGATTTGACATTACAAAAACTTATTGAATCTGTTAATGATCAACAAGAATTTTGGAATATAATGCATAAATTATCCTCAAAACGAAAACAAATAAAGAACAACATACCAGTTGATACCTGGTTTCAGCATTTCAAAGTATTATTGGAAAAAGATGTAATTGAGGCTGAAGAAATAGAATATGAAGACGATGAAGGTATTTTGAATCGTCCTATTTCAAAAGAAGAAGTGTTGATTGCAATGAGAAAGTTAAAACCTCAAAAGTCTGCTGGGCCTGATGGAATAATAGGAGAACTTTTGAAAAATGTTTTTTCTCCAGGGATTGACTTTTTGGTACACCTGTTTAATTTTTTGTTTTCCAAGGGTGTATTTCCAGAAAGTTGGACAGAGTCCATTGTTATCCCTTTGTTTAAGAAAGGCGATGTGAATAATCCAAATAATTATCGTGGAATTTCACTGTGTAATGTTAGTAGCAAGGTCTATAGTACTGTGATTAATAACAGGTTGCAAGAATGGATTGAATGTAATAACAGTACGGGTGAATATCAAGCTGGTTTTAAAAAGAATTATTCCACTATTGATCATATGTTTACACTGTTGGCCTTTGTACAGAAACAATTTTCTTTGAATCGTAAACTGTATGTTGCCTTTATAGATTTTGAGAAGGCGTTTGATTCCATCAACAGAGCTTTGCTCTGGCCAATTCTGTCAAAAAATGGTATAAAAGGGAAACTCTTTAGGTGTGTGAAGAGTATGTATGATAATGTAAAAATAAAAGTGAGATGTGGAGCAAAGTTTACGGATTATATTAATTGTACATTTGGTGTTAAACAGGGCGATGTATGTAGCCCAGTTTTATTTTCTCTCTTTATCAATGAGTTAGCACTTGAGATAATTGAGAATGGAAGACATGGTGCCACATTTACTGATGATTATTTGGAATTGTTTATTCTTTTGCTTGCTGATGATTTATTGTTGTTATCAGAGACGGTTGTGGGTCTACAGACTCAGTTAAATAATTTACGCAGGGCAGTGTCCTCTCTTCATTTAAAGGTAAACATGAGTAAAAGTAACATTATTGTGTTTAGGAAAGGTGGATATTTGAGTGCAAGGGAAAGATGGACATATGGGGTTGATATTTTACCTGTTGTAAACGTGTATAAGTATTTAGGAATATTGTTTTCAACTCGACTCAGTTTCACTGCTGCCTGTGGTGATCTCTTAAGCCGGGCCAAAAATGCTCTGATGTGTATTATACAAAGATTATCTGTGCTTAATAATAATAGTTTGCATGTCTTTTTGAAGTTGTTTGATTCCCAAGTACAACCAATAGTACAGTATGGTGCTGAGATATGGGGATTGGATAAAGCTGCTCTGCAGTGTGAAAAAGTCCATTTATTTGCATTGAAGAAGTTCTTAGGAGTTCGTATGCGAACACCTAATGACCTGGTATATGGTGAGACAAACAGATATCCGATATATTTGAATTCTATTTTAAGATGCGTTAGCTACTGGATGAAATTGTTAAAGATGGAGGCGCACAGACTTCCTCGTAAATCATATGATATGTTGTATAAAATGGATGAGAGTGGTAAAAAGAACTGGGCCTCAAGTGTCCGTTGTAAATTGTATGAGTACGGTTTTGGTTTTGTGTGGTTGAACCAGGGCGTTGTTAATGAAAAAGAGTTTTTGCGTGTTTTTAGGGAAAGGTTGGTCGATTGCAGATGGCAAGAGTGGGATTATCATATTCAAAATAGTGATAGATTTGCTGTTTATCGGACATTTTGTACTGTACATGACATTAAACCCTACCTTTTGTTGAATGTGGATAGACATCTAAAGTTTATTATGACTAGGTTTCGATTCGGTATTTCAGAAATAAATGTGCATGCTAACCGATATAAACAGCATGATGCCGATCAGTTAATGTGTCCCCTTTGTAAAGTAAAGCAAGATGATGAAGTCCATTTTGTTTTGTGTTGTCCATACTTAAACAGATTAAGAGAAAAATTTATCCCATTTAAATATTATAAAAACCCAAGCACTTTTAGACTCAGCTTGCTCCTAGCTTCCCCTCAAGAAACTGTTGTTAGAAATGTATCCTTGTATTTGTATAAAGCCTTTAAATTAAGAGATGTTTTAACCTCTTAGTTAAAGAAAGTGTAATGTATGTTTTAATCCGTAGTGTTGTGCGATTGTTATGTTGTACCTTTTTTGCACCTGATGAGTTAAATTATGTGCAACGTTAATCATTTGTTCACACTCCGATCCTTCATAAGGGGCTATGGCCTATTGAATAAATTATCTGCGTCTGCGTCTGCGTCTGCGTCTGCGTCTGCGTCTGCGTCTCTCTCTCTGTCTCTCTCTCTCAACTGGTTGGTCCGGTGTCAGAATAATGTGACTGGGTGAGACATGAAGCCTGTACTGCGACTTCTGTCTTGTGTGTGGCGCACGTTATAATTATGTCAAAGCAGCACCGCCCTGATATGGCCCTTCGTGGTCGGCTGGGCGTTAAGCAAACAAACAAACAAACTCTCTCTCACTCTCTCTCTCTCTCTCTCTCTCTCTCTCTCTCTCTCTCTCTCTCTCCCTCTCTCTTTCTCTCCCTCCCCTATCTCTCTCTCTCTCTAACTTTTTAATTTTAATTTTTTAAATTTCATCATTGTGTATCTGTGCGTCCCAAGGACAGATTGTAAGAAAAGGCGTAGCCTTAAATCTTAATCCTTGTTAAATAAAGTTCAATTCAATTCAATTCTCTCCCCCTATCTTTCTCTCTCTCTCTCTCTCTCTCACTCTCTCTCTCTCTCTCTCTCTCTCTCTCTCTCTCTCTTTCTCTCTCTCTCTCTCTCTCTCTCTCTCTCTCTCTCTCTCTCTCTCTCTCTCTCTCTCTCTCTCTCTCTCTCTCTCTCTCTCTCTCTCTCTCTCTCTCTGAGATAGACACACACAAGGAGAAAGACAGAAAAAGGACAGTGTCAGTTTTACGTATACATATTGTCACCCATAAGCTACAGTTCCGTGTTACACGCTGAGTGTGGGTAGTCTTTGCAGACTGTACTTTCTCCTTGCACTGTCTTTGTTTCGTTTCTCTATCATGTTTCTGCTCTGGAAGCAGTAAATCCAGCACGCGTTCTGTTACAGCTGTGTTGCCTTTACTTCGCTCTGTTACAGCTGTGTTGCCTTCACTTCGTTCTGTTACAGCTGTGTTGCCTTCACTTCGCTCTGTTACAGCTGTGTTGCCTTCACTTCGCTCTGTTACAGCTGTGTTGCCTTAACTTCGCTCTGTTACAGCTGTGTTGCCTTATCTTCGCTCTGTTACAGCTGTGTTGTCTTCACTTCGTTATGTTACAGCTGTGTTACCTTCACTTCGCACTGTTACAGCTGTGTTGCCTTCACTTCGTTCTGTTACAGCTGTGTTGCCTTCACTTCGTTTTGTTACAGCTGTGTTGCCTTCACTTTGCTCTGTTACAGCTGTGTTACCTTCACTTCGCTCTGTTACAGCTGTGTTGCCTTAACTTCGCTCTGTTACAGCTGTGTTGCCTTAACTTCGCTCTGTTACAGCTGTGTTGCCTTCACTTCGTTCTGTTACAGCTGTGTTGCCTTCACTTCGTTTTGTTACAGCTGTGTTGCCTTCACTTTGCTCTGTTACAGCTGTGTTACCTTCACTTCGTTCTGTTACAGCTGTGTTGCCTTAACTTCGCTCTGTTACAACTGTGTTGCCTTAACTTCGTTTTGTTACAGCTGTGTTGCCTTAACTTCGTTCTGTTACAGCTGTGTTGCCTTCACTTCGTTATGTTACAGCTGTGTTGCCTTCACTTCGCTCTGTTACAGCTGTGTTGCCTTCACTTCGCTCTGTTACAGCTGTGTTGTCTTCACTTCGTTATGTTACAGCTGTGTTACCTTCACTTCGCACTGTTACAGCTGTGTTGCCTTAACTTCGCTCTGTTACAACTGTGTTGCCTTAACTTCGTTATGTTACAGCTGTGTTGCCTTCACTTCGCTCTGTTACAGCTGTGTTGCCTTAACTTCGTTCTGTTACAGCTGTGTTGCCTTAATTTCGCACGGGTTTGCCCGCGTCGTGGATGTTGACCAGGACTGATGAGATCAGCTGATGAATATAATCGGGATTCTAAAGCAGAAGAGTTTGCTGAAGACCAGTCGTTTCTTTTTTCATTTATGTAAATAATTAGCACATTTACGGAACGTTTAAAGCTTCATAATCCCCACAACAAACATTGTCTTGCATTTCTCGATGGAAAAATACCCAAGAAAACTTCTTCAAAATGTCTTTTTCCCTATCAGATGTTTTTTTCCGTGTATCAGCTTACAAAAAGTACGCGGCTGTTTTCTGTCTCCGTAAAAAACAACGATGAGTTCATCGCTACCCGGATGTGCAGCAGTGTAAAACGTCACGAGGGTCCGGGTGCACGTATCACGTGACCGTGCTGAAGCCTTTATCTTGTAAAGACTGCCAGCGTCGTCACAGTGTCTCTTCCAACCTGTCGTCAACACGTGTTGCAGGCAGTGTGTAGTGTTTAGATGTAACCGCGTGTCTTCGCCCTGTGGGAAATAGTGTAGTGTTCGCCCGACAGTCTAAAGTGTGATCCTGACGACAGTCTAAAGTGTGATCCTGACGACAGTCTAAAGTGTGATCCTGACGACAGTCTAAAGTGTGATCTGACGTCCTGACGAGTCCTGCGAAAGAAACACTGACTGAAGCTAACGAGTCGTGAGAAAGAAACACTGACTGAAGCTTACGAGTTGTGAGAAAGAAACACTGTCTGAAGCTAACGAGTTGTGAGAATGAAACACTGACTGAAGCTTACGAGCTGTGAGAAAGAAACACTGACTGAAGCTAACGAGTCGTGAGAAAGAAACACTGACTGAAGCTAACGAGTCGTGAGAAAGAAACACTGACTGAAGCTAACGAGTCGTGAGAAAGAAACACTGACTGAAGCTAACGAGTCATGAGAAAGAAACACTGACTGAAGCTAACGAGTCGTGAGAAAGAAACACTGACTGAAGCTAACGAGTCGTGAGAAAGAAACACTGACTGAAGCTAACGAGTCGTGAGAAAGAAACACTGACTGAAGCTAACGAGTCGTGAGAAAGAAACACTGACTGAAGCTAACGAGTCGTGAGAAAGAAACACTGACTGAAGCTAACGAGTTGTGAGAAAGAAACACTGACTGAAGCTAACGAGTTGTGAGAAAGAAACACTGACTGAAGCTAACGAGTTGTGAGAAAGAAACACTGACTGAAGCTAACGAGTCGTGAGAAAGAAACACTGACTGAAGCTAACGAGTCGTGAGAAAGAAACACTGACTGAAGCTAAAGAGTTTTAAGAAAGAAACACTGACTGAAGCTAACGAGTCGTGAGAAAGAAACACTGACTGAAGCTAACGAGTTGTGAGAAAGAAACACTGACTGAAGCTAACGAGTCGTGAGAAAGAAACACTGACTGAAGCTAACGAGTTGTGAGAAAGAAACACTGACTGAAGCTAACGAGTTGTGAGAAAGAAACACTGACTGAAGCTTACGAGTTGTGAGAAAGAAACACTGTTTGGAGCTAACGAGTTGGGGGGATAACTGTGGATTGCTTTGTTCACAGGTAAGAGTGTGTAAGTGGATTTGACTCATTTAACCTTCATTGTGTTTTCGAGTACGACCCAGAGACAAATAAACATCTATGCATCTTTAAATCCTTTGGAATTTTTGCTTAAGACTAGTGTAAATAAACTTAGCAATGATTGTGACATATTTTGGACACCCAATCAAAATTTAATATGAATTCATTTAATTTGATTTAAACTTTCCATGACATTTTAAGGCAGTCTGCTGGATCATCTGGCACACTTTTCGGATCAAGATTTCCAAAACAGTGTGAACTTATTTACTATCTGGGTTATTGTAAGTTATTCCGTTGTTCATGTTGTATATTTCTCAGGTAATTGTTGTTGTTACCAGACCGCGTATTAATATCCCCTGGACAAAGTCATGAACATTCGCGATGACATTACCAACACAACACAGAATGATTAGCATTTATATGGGGGCGAGGATACTCAAGTACCACACGGTACAGAGAACGTATTCGCATGTACTGATCGTCAACAATGCATTTAATTTAACTTCTTTTTTTTATATAATTTTTTTTAAAGATTATCAATCTTTGTATACACTGATTTTACCAACAAGGCAGCGTACCACATAAACCGTCGATTAGACGTAATGTTACCCTGCTAAAACTCTCTCCTACCCCTAATCCTCGACCTGCCCCCCCTCTTCCAACCCCCCACACACCCAGAATCCAACCACGAACCCAGTTTGCGATCCGGATGTCATTGAGTGTGAGACGACACAAGGTCACGGTGCACGTATCATGTATCGGTACTGAGGCCGCCTCGTTGTGAGGCCATTGTTGTCAGCGTTCTGCCCGTGTCTCTGCAGAGAGGTCGTGTTGCTTTCCTGTGTCATGTCAAAGTACTGGCCTGGCTTGGAGAAGTGTAATGTCAGCGTTCTGCCCGTGTCTCTACAGAGAGGTCGTGTTGCTTTCCTGTGTCATATCAAAGTACTGGCCTGGCTTGGAGAAGTGTAATGTCAGCGTTCTGCCCGTGTCTCTACAGAGAGGTCATGTTGCTTTCCTGTGGCATATCAAAGTACTGGCCTGGCTTGGAGAAGTGTAATGTCAGCGTTCTGCCCGTGTCTCTACAGAGAGGTCGTGTTGCTTTCCTGTGTCATATCAAAGTACTGGCCTGGCTTGGAGAAGTGTAATGTCAGCGTTCTGCCCGTGTCTCTACAGAGAGGTCGTGTTGCTTTCCTGTGTCATGTGAAAGTACTGGCCTGGCTTGGAGAAGTGTAATGTCAGCGTTCTGGCCGTGTCTCTACAGAGATGTCGTGTTGCTTTCCTGTGTCATATCAAAGTACTGGCCTGGCTTGGAGAAGTGTAATGTCAGCGTTCTGCCCGTGTCACTGCAGAGAGGTCGTGTTGCTTTCCTGTGTCATATCAAAGTACTGGCCTGGCTTGGAGAAGTGTAATGTCAGCGTTCTGCCCGTGTCTCTACAGAGAGGTCGTGTTGCTTTCCTGTGTCATATCAAAGTACTGGCCTGGCTTGGAGAAGTGTAATGTCAGCGTTCTGCCCGTGTCCCCAGCCAGCAAAATTTTGCGCAGCGAATGCGTGTCGCAGTCGCCAAACTCTGCGTAACAACTGCACTGGACGCATGCGTAACGCGCGCGATTTTGCAAAGCGAAATACATGCGTGACACACTCGTTTTCCCTCAGATTACGCAGACCATACGCACCTCCAGCGCACGCTTATTTGACACCAAGACAAATTCGCACTCTCCACGCTTTACGCATTCTCACGCTATTAACGCGCTCTCCACGCAGACGACACGATTGCTTTACGCATTTAACGCGCTCTTGACGCAGATGTCCTGATCATCTTACGCACTCTCCACGCAGATGTCACGAATTATTGACGCATTCTCAGGCATTACGCGCTTTTTACGCTCTCTTCACGCAGATGTCACAATTGCTGTACGCATTCTCACGCATTTGACGCACTCTCCACGCAGATGTCACAATTGCTTTACGCATTCTCACGCATTTGACGCACTCTCCACGCAGATGTCACGATTGACCTACACAATTTTACGCAGACCACACAACCGCTTTACGCACTCACAAACAAATAATGGGCAGTGCACAACATTGTATTGATCCAGAAAGACAAAGGTCAAGCGTGCAGGTTCGATAACAGAGATGATCATAATTATGTACAAGTTCTAAAACAAAAATGCAGTCAAATAAATTGATTAAAACAAAGGAGAGATTTGAATCTCGCTTATTGCCATTGTGACTTCCAGGTTTTAATTTCACTGCATTTTGACATACCAGCAGCACGGAAACAAAAATGATCAAAATACTATTCAAAGCAGAATTCAAATTGGCAGAACAAAGAATAAATAGAACAAAACCCTGATAGTCATCATCGATACGCGGTAGTACATGCAGTGAAGAATCCAGTATAACTTATAAGAGAGAATGTTGATGTACACTCGTCACTATATCACATTGATGTAAACAAATAAATAAATAATTGGCACAGCCTAGGCATAGGCAGCAGTGAGTTGTATCAACATGTTTGAATACAGAACAGCAACAAAAAGAGAAAAAAAGTTCTACAAGCCAGCTAATAGTTGAACTTCAGATTACTAATGATATCACAAACAAACACTTAGTTAATGCCCATTCTCCAGGGATCGAAATCCAGTCAATGTACACCAAACTAGGATAACACATACATTTAGAATCTATCACGACTGCATAAAACATTGGTATGCAATTCACAAAGCAAGGAACTTGAAACATGAACATTGACATTAAACATACATATGTGCCCCACACACATTTCGGACAAGGCAGCTGAACGAACTTCAGATGTGGATGGAGCACAAAATAATTAGATGGGGCGGCGTGAAAGCATACTGGGACAAGGAACAAGCAAGAGAAAGAGGATAAGAAGATAAAAGGAAGAACAAACCGAAGAATAAGAAAGAAAAAAACAAAATAAGAGAAGGAGAGACAAAAAAAAAAAGGAAAACAAAAAAAAAAGGAAAAAAAAGGGAGACAATCATATGAATGTGTACCATTTAAATAAAAGAAATTAAAAAAATTACTTTTAAAAAGGAGACATTTCAGGTTTTGATTTGAAGTGTGTTAACATATTCACATATACCAGTAACTTTGCATGGAAAAAAAAAGTTCACAATGATTTGAAGCAAATTCAAATGCCAGAGAAAAAACAGAACAAAACCCTGATGTCATCATTGATAATCAGTGGTACGTTCAGTGAAGAAAAAACAATTGACACAACCTAGACATGGGCAGCAGTGAGTTATCAAGTTTCACTACACAAAAGTAACAACTACAATAATGAAACAAAAGGTAAAATGCCAGCTAATAGTCAAAATTCAGAACAATGATATCAAAAAGAAACACTTATTCAATGCCCCTTCTCCACTGATATGTATAAGCACACCAACATGACATAAACTCATAAATTTAAAAAAAAAACATGACATAAAACTCATAAATTAAAAAAAACTTATCAGACTGCGTAAAACATAGGTTTGCCATCTCAAAATGGATGTAAAACACGCAGCTTACTCACAAAATGATAGACAAGTCTCCAGCGGCCAGCTGCTCAGCAAACAAAATAAGGTGGCGAGGATCAATATAATTGAAATGCATTTTTTTTGCTGTTTCGGAGAGAACTTTGCTTCATTTACCTTACACTGCCTGCATTCAAGGGCTAAATTTTTATCAGGTGCACCAAGACTTACATCTATAGAAATCCAATCATAACGGTTTTAACAGCACAAAAAAAAAAAGTATATTTCTAGTCTCGCTTCTAAATTCTCAACTCAACTCCAAAAAATAATAAAGAACAACAAAAACCCGCATCATGCATTGTCTCCTTCAAGCTGCCTAGGTTGTTTGCGTTCGACTCCCGTAAATGACAAGGAATTGTTAAAACCTTTTCTTTCTATTTGTTAACTTTTTGTTTTCTTCTTTTCTGAACTCTTTATACTTGTATTTTATTCATTTTAATTTAGCCTGAAGGTTTGAGTCGTGTATTAAAAATCGAATATAGTGTGTAAGTGCCCTTGAACAGCTTTTCCAGAATCATGTATTCTATATTTTTAGTATGGGATACCCACAAGAAAAGTTCAAATGCATCCATGCGTCTCCACTGATAGTAATGGTAGTTGAGCACTTCCAGTTTAGTCTTCTGTCGTTCTGACACAACCTAAAAGGGTACATCATGTCTGAACATCATCTGTAGAAGAGTGTGAAGTTTAAAGCTTAGCTTAAATAATGTCCAACAAAACCCCAGACTCTTCTGTACATTACCCATCAGCCACACAGACCTGAACTGTGAAATACAATTACTCACTAGCAATTTCTCAGGCGAGTCAAATCTTACATTCATCAAATTTTTGCAACTAGCATTGTAAATAAGCCTACAGAGATTACAAAGTTCAATTACTGCAAACCAAATCATGAAGGCTTTTCCATGGCCTGTTGTCTCTTTCTTTTATCACAGGCTTCCAAAAACCAGTCTTGAACGGGCGTCTTCAAGGTCTTGACCTGTGGCACCCGTACAGCTTCACGGAACAGCCTCTGCATGACAAAC
>NW_027125803.1:47713-67889 GCF_037325665.1 Littorina saxatilis
TTTTTTTTTTATTTTTTTTTTTATACTCTTTTTGTACATTTTTTTTTTTTACATGTATATGCTGTACATTACAGGACATCACCTAACCGAAAGGACAGAAACATATAACAGAAAAACACACTTGGACAATTACAACATACATGGGGTGGGAGGATGGAATGGGGAGGGGGGGATGTTCAGTGGTTTGGTGGTCGCATTATCAAAAGGTTTTAGGAACGAAAAAACCTAAGGGTTACATCAAAACGTGCATATACAGGCGCCAATCCTTGTAGAATTTATCTACTGTATTATTCACAACTGCGTTATACTTTTCACAAATAAATCTTTGCTTAAAGTTTCTACTAAATGTCTGAAAATGAGGGGTCTTTTTGTTCATTTTGGAAATATATACATGGTGTTTGGCACAGATTAATAACACATCAAAAGCTTTATCGGTGACTACATTGTTCGCCACTCCAAGAAGAACCAGTTCTTTAGACAGTTTTAAATTGTTGCAATGGGTGCAGTTCGCCTTTAGCCAATTTACAAATTCTATCCAAAAAGTCTGCACTTTATCACACTCCCAAAACATATGTGCACATCTACAATACTGGATCACAACCTGGGACATTGGGGTAAAAAAATAAACATTATAAAAACAAAGCCAAACCCACTTTTTCTTAAAGTTTAGACACTATTTTAATGCCTTAATGCAATTAATAAACAAAGCACATGCCGGTTTCAGTAAAACATCACCAAGAGTTAACCAACGTGAGTGGTGTCTTGTATGTCACATGGTTTCCACCTGGTATAGTTATTCAAACAATGAACCAATATTCCTGCTGAAATTATTTTGCAATGTTGGCAGACATTCAAGGTCTTGTATCCTAAGTGAAACATGAGAAGAAAAACCTATTCATTTTCCACGCAGTACCAATGACTATAGTGGAAACCGTGACATACGCAACAGAGGGGATAAACAATTTCACCTACACTATGATAACAGCATTGTATGCAGGTCTTTCATATATTGTTTTTGTCATACAAAGACAGTTGTTTTTATGTTGTTGCAGTTACTTACACATTATTCATTTTGTGTGAATAACCAAATGTTCTGTATGTCACGTGGAACCCAAATGGAGGAAATCGCACATTTCTTTGTGTCTATTGTGATGTTTTCAGATGCGCAGAGGTGTCATGGCCTTCATGGTGAAAACATAAAGCACACTGAGTTAGGAGCATGAAAAGGACCATTTTTCTTATCATTTTCTAAAAATGTGTTGTGATTGAAGATGATTTGAGTGTTAAAATTGAGACTGACGCGTGTGCGTCATGTGACTGTAAAAATTGACATCATGCAATAAAACACACAAAAAAACTTTAAATTTCTGTCAATTATTGATAAATTTATCAAATACACCATATACCAACATAATCAATACCAGACAGTGATAAAAACTGTGAGATTAGGAGTAAAAGAAGGTCGTGGCTCCACAAGTTTTAGAACTGCTGAAATGCAAACTTATGATGGGAAAGGGTGGGTAGTTACCGAAGAACAATTTAAGAAATGATGCAAGATGCTCCAGGAGTACAAAAATGTGTTGTAAAAACATGAAAAAGAAACCAGCGTAAAAACTATGTTCATCCACGATAATCAAAAGATGAAGTGCATAAAAAATCAGTCAAACATATGTTGCCCTCTACGGCCGACAGTTGGGACATTTAGCAGTCTAACGCTGCCAGCATCCACCCATGAAATGTCCTCCACGTCTGGGAAGATGTATGCATCTCCCTTCTTCCGAAGAAAGTTGACACGGCCTCCCCTGGTCTGAGTCCCACCACCACCCCACTGTATACTTCGGTGTTGCCTCGTACAGTGGTGAAAGTGACCTCCACCCAGCTGCCATGCTGAATGCTGAAAGAGGACAGAACATACAGGGTTATGCAAAACCTCCACAAGCAAGTTCTGAGTACATCATCCCCTCACTCCACTCACAATACCAAGGACGATTGCAAGATAACTTTTTCTGCAATCAAAGAATAATTACAAGTGTACTTTATTGGATAGGAAGACTTTCCTCTAAAAATTAAAACACTGTCCGAGAGCTTAAATCTATTTTGTGGAGAAATCTATGCGAATAAGATCTGAACAGTGAAATCAGAAAGTAAAATCACACCTGGAATTATGTCCGGTGAGTTGTGCAACTTCAGTCTGTTGGTAAGCATCTGCAGAAAGCTGAGGGAACTTGTACTGAAAACAAAATGCAGAACATTATTGTACTAGAAGTCTGAAACTGAAAAATAAATGAATCCATAATAATAAAAAGTATGCAGAGAAAAAATCAAAATGAAAACTGATCACCTTTGCTGCAAGTATTACATACAGGCAAATCCAGCTAACTCACAAACGGTTAAGTCAAAAATTCGCGCAGTAGCACACAAAGAAATTCTGGTCCGGAATTATCCCTCTTTATCTATGTGTACAAAGTACCCTGAGCTCGAAATGGGATTTCTCTTACGTAAGTCGAAAGACGGATAGCACACAACAGAAAGTCAGTCCCAAAGACAAAGTTTACTCTATATTTACTACAGCAACTCGAAACACGAAACTTGGCGTCTCACACTAGCGCATTGTGTAACCTTATTCCCTTCTTCTCTACACGGACGCCACACCGACTGGTCAGTCGGCACGCAATAAAGTATGAACTGAAGTTAGGAGGGGGCGAGGAGTAAGGAGGGGGCAAGGAGTAAGGAGAATTATCCAACTCCAAGAAAACATTCTGAAAAAGGTGGGGAAGTGGTGACAAGGCAGTGAACGCACTCACCATGCACTGACATCATACGAAAGCAGCCACACAAACACAGCACAGAGGCAGAGGCAGGTGTGCAGATGCTTTGTGAGAATAAGCGTTGAAAACCAGTTTGAATTAAAAAAAAACCCAGCAGATAGAGCCGCATGTCATAATCATTCTTCTTGTCTGGCTTTATTGACTGCATGTCGATCTTGTGGCAGCGACTTTTCACTCTTCAGTCGGACTGTACACAAACCGCTCTCACTCTCCCTCACTGACTACCCTAAGCCCTGACAACTGATCCTTGGAAATTGTTTGGAAGAGTACACCTCTCTATTTCTCTCCAATGCTCTTCCTGCTGACTTCAGTGACACCGGACACCCCACTGAGTTTAGCCAGCTACCCCCCCCCCCCCTCTCTCTCTCTCTCTCCCCCCAGCCATGCACTGTTTGGTGCTGTAGGTAACCGACTCACTGGTCAAGGCTGCAGGGAAACAAGAGTATCTTGTCAATGAAAGAGGTTACACACAGATACGCGATGCTGAGAACGGTGGCCGATTTTTCACTCTCTTTCTCGGAGGGCCTTCATCATTGCAGGGACTGCTGTAAAGAAATGCTTGCTCAGAAACTAACTCTTTTTGCATTGAAACATGCACCAGAATGTGCATAAAATATGAGATATCAAGTTTTACAAACAAAAGGGCCATCTGCAAGTTACAAATCAGTACCAAAATCGATAATCAGAAGCGTATGGTACGAAGAAGCCATGAGAGAAGTGTAACTAGCTTCCATGGTAACCAACAAACATATCTCTTAGTTTTACTACAAAAGACAGCCTCTTTTTTTAAACTATTTGTTTAGACAAGTCTAAAAGTATTATAAATGATATGCTTTAGGCATACAACTTCCAAAGTAAACAATAAATACAGGCCGCAAACTAACTGTGACGTAGGTCACAAGGAAACAACTGCTGCGATTAAACTTCGTCTCCACTGTGACTCCCGTTTACAAAACGCCAAATTTCGGGCAGCACATTTAAAAACTTAAAATGCACATGCCATATATGAAATACGAAATCAAAGGAAAACATTTGTTTGCTTTTGCATTTTATAGACTTAGATCTGATACTTCGCACGCGTGTTCGAGAGCGTATGTCACAGGAGAAACGAAATCTACTGATACGCGACCCCAAATGGATTATTTTTCTGCATGCTTGCTTTAATTTCTTTTAGAACCAACAAGACCGCGCTTTTATTGGTGATTTATTAATAATGTATGCAAACAAACTTGCAGAACTAACATGCTTTTATTATTACTCCGAATATCATGTTTCGTTGTTCTGAACGTCACAACAGAAACCAAAAAGGTCTGATTTTCGTTGGCTTAAAAACGTCCGATCAGATTGGGCCGTGCACATTAAATTCCAAATGGACGTCAGTTATTATTTATTAACCAAACCTTCTTCATTTGATTTCTACAAAAATCAGTTAACAATATTGTAGTTTTGCGAGAATATTGATTTGGGTTGCTCGTTCGTCACCGTGGAGACGAAAGCAGACGACAAGAGTACACACTATCTCGGACAATCATCAAGGAATATTTCTGTTGGAGGGACTAAATGTTCAATCAGTGGCACTTTTATCAATACATAATGAGCATTAATGATAACACTTACCTCAATAAGCTTTGTAGAAGGCCACAGCTAGCGTGAGATGCAGGCACGTGGCGTAACCCCGAACGAATGTGTTGTACGGCACACCGCGTCAGTGGAAACTATTCGACCAATGATGCTCGTTTGTTTTAGCGTGTCCACGCATCTTGCAATTTGTGGTCTACACGCTGACCGCTTACTCACGCTCTTCCGATTCAGGGTGCAAAACACAAGTGCGTCAGCTTCCTGGATGGGTTGAGCGGCAGTGTTGCGGACGTCACAGGTGGAGACTAAACGTGATTTGCCAGATACGCGTTCCTCTAGTGGTACCGTGTTTAACTTTTCATCGTGAATTGCACTAGTTTTAGAAAGACTGATAGTGTGTGATGCATTCTAAACAAAATATTGTTCTACTGAAGCACTTCTGTGTTCTGGAAGCAGAACACAACTCAGTTGATGCAAGTGGAAACGAATGTAACGTGCAAACATCATTATTTTGACCTGCATCAAAGGTCAAATGTCACGAATTTGTGTAATGGAGATGTGTTCATTAGGTAAAGTGTTTAATATATACTATCATTATACACAGAGTTTACTTCTTTGCTGCTAGTTTTAAATGCACTGAGCACTTCACTTCTTCTTCAAAATTATGTCCCGCTTTCTGATGCTATTTTTGTCACAAAAACCAACAATATAAATTGCATAAAAAATCAGACAAACGCAAACAGTGAGGTTCAAACCTTTATTATGGTTTACAAACATGTACACAAACATATCAAATTGTAAACATGAACAAGGTTGTGCCCAGTAAGCTACAACACAAGCTTAAAGTCAGGACTCTGTTGTTTTACTGCCTGTTTCCAGTATTGTAGATGTGCACATATGTAAAAGGGTTTCTTCATTTCTACCACAAAATGTACACAATGACGTATCCACAATTTTTCGCAAAAATAGAAACCTTTCTGTGGGCAAAATTCTGTACAATAATCGGTACTGGAACCATCTCAGACAAGTGTCTTTTGTTGTTTTAAAAACATGTTGAAAAATAGCCTTCTTATCTAACAAACAGTCTAAAGATTCAGACCATTTTTCGATACATTTTGGGACCGTAGTATGTTCAATCAGTTTTTTGTAAATAAGTTGTGTCTTACCTTTACAAATACATTTCCACACAATGGGCTCTGTCATAATAAAATGTTTATCAAATTCTAAGCCGATTTTTCTCTGATATTTCTTAACAGCCTGGATTACACCTTGATACAATACAAAATCGCCTCGCACATTTGGATATTTGATTTTAAACGCATTATAGGATAAGTATCCATTTTGTCCCAAAATATGACCAATCTGAGCTATTCCATTGTCGATCCAATTTTGAATGTACACTGTCTTTTTATCTCTCCGAATATTAACATTATAATGTAAACATTCTGATACAAAATCGTTAAAGGTTATAGGGTCACATTTTCCATGTAGTTTCTTATAATGTTTAAAAACATTGGTCCAAAACGGGTTTTCCATTCTCTGCATCAAAACATTTGCAAATTCCTCTCCTCTCATATTAATTGTTGTAACAGATGGACATGCTTTAAACAATAATCTTGATATTAATCCAGTAAGGCCATCAACTCTTTTTAACCAAACGATTTTTAGAGATGACAGAAAACTTTTCACGTCAACCATCTTTAATCCTCCATCTTCATAGGGTTGGGTGACCGTACTTCTTTTAATTTTATCTCTTTTTCCATCCCAAAGAAATTTGAAAAAAATATTATTTAACTCCATCATAAACTGTTCGTCTGGATCAGGTAAATTAGTAAACAAATGTGTCAATTTGGAAATAGCCAAGGTTTTTAGGACTGTTATTTTACCAAAAGGTGTCAGGTTCCTTCTGGTCCATGAATTCAGAAGTTTTTGAATTTCCTTTAACTTATTTCTATAGTTAAGAAAAACAACCTCGGATATATTCACCGAAAAAATAACGCCAAGTGCTTTAAAATTATCCGGGTTCCAGGTAAAATTCATATCAGGCAAAAATCTTCTTTTGCTAAACTTTAAAGGTCCTATCCAAACTACAATTGTTTTATCATAGTTCATTCTCAGACCTGACAGTGATGCAAAATGTTGTAACACTTTTATACTTTCGCAAAAAGATTGCTCTGTACCATCAAGAAACAGACTGGTATCATCAGCGAATTGTGACAATAAAATATTTTCGCCAAGAATATTCATACCACCAATCTTTTTGTTCTGGCGTACCATAAGAGACAATATTTCAGCACAAATCAAAAATAGATAAGGTGACAGCGGATCCCCTTGCCGGGTGCCTCGACCTACATTAAACCATGCTGAATACCGACCATTGACTGAAACACAGGACTTAATTTTGCAATAAAAAGTAAAAATCCATCGTTTCATGTCATTTCCAAAGTTAAATTTGCTCAAAGATTTTTCAATAAATGACCAGGCAACACTGTCGAAAGCCTTTTCAAAGTCGACCATCAAAAGTAGGCCAGGTATATTATGTTTATTTGAGTAGAACAGGGTATCATATATTAATCTGACGTTTTCACCAATATATCTTCCTTTCAAGAAGCCTTTTTGATCATCATGAATCAGATTTGGCAAAACACGTTTAAACCGTTCTGCAATGCACGTTGATGCAATCTTATAGACCGTATTTAACAGAGTAATTGGTCTCCAATTTTTCAAAAGTGTTTTATTTTTCCCTTCCTTTGGAATACATACTATAACGCCCTGTCTCTGAGTCACTGACATTTCTCCTTTCTCAAATCCACAATTTATAGACCGTAACATAAACTTTCCTAAGTCAGAATAGAACAAGTCGCGTAAGGCGAAAATACAATATTTAGTCAAGTAGCTGTCGAACTCACAGAATGAAACTGAACGCAATGCAACGCAGCAAGACCGTATACTCGTGGTCCATCGCTCACGGCATAGGCAGTGAAATTGACAAGAAGAGCGGGGTAGTGGTTACGCTATGCTGCATAGCACGCTTTTCTGTACCTCTCTTCGTTTTAACTTTCTGAGCGTGTTTTTAATCCAAACATATCATATCTATATGTTTTTGGAATCAGGAACCGACAAGGAATAAGATGAAAGTGTTTTTAAAACGATTTCGAAAAAAAAATTTTGATAATAATGTTTATATATTTAATTTTCAGAGCTTGTTTTTAATCCGAATATAACATATTTATATGTTTTTTGAATCAGCAAATGATGGAGAATAAGATAAACGTAAATTTGGATCGTTTTATAAATTTTTATTTTTTTTTACAATTTTCAGATTTTTAATGACCAAAGTCATTAATTAATTTTGAAGCCACCAAGCTGAAATGCAATACCGAACCCCGGGCTTTGTCGAAGATTACTTGACCAAAATTTCAACCAATTTGGTTGAAAAATGAGGGCGTGACAGTGCCGCCTCAACTTTCACGAAAAGCCGGATATGACGTCATCAAAGACATTTATCAAAAAAATGAAAAAAACGTTCGGGGATTTCATACCCAGGAACTCTCATGTCAAATTTCATAAAGATCGGTCCAGTAGTTTAGTCTGAATCGCTCTACACACACACACACACGCACACACGCACACACACACACACATACACCACGACCCTCGTTTCGATTCCCCCTCGATGTTAAAATATTTAGTCAAAACTTGACTAAATATAAAAACTTGAAGAATTCCGCAGTGTACCCGTCTGATCCTGGGCTTTTGTCGTTTAATTTTTTCACAGCTTTGAGTAGCTCACATTGAGTAAGTCTACCTTCCAATTGTTTACTCTCAGCATCTGTTAATACAGGATGAGCCAGGTTTTCATCAATCTCTTGATTTACCAGTTCGGCTTCTCTTGAAGTATATAATTCCTCATAAAAAGTCTGTGCTTCCTTAACAATTAAAGCATTATCATGAATAATTTCACCATCATCTTTCTGCAAAAAACACATGGACTTCTGGACAAACTGTCTTTTCTCCAAATTACAAAAATATTTTGTATTTTTTTCCCCTTCTCCAATCCACTTCGCACGGGATCTAATTATCATACCATCCACTTTTTTCTGCCTTATTTGACTTAACTCCTGTCGTGTTTGCTCTAAAAGTTGAATATTATACTCTGTCAAGTTACTTTCCAAAGTGTATATTTGAGAAAGAAGATCTTTTTCTTTTCTGTTACTTTCCTTTTTTTTTATATGAGGAATATGAAATGCATCTACCTCTTATTTCCATCAACAACATCTCAAAAAACAACTGATCATCAATCAATAGCTGTAGATCATCATCGTCAATCAAGTCAATATTGTCCACATTATAAACAGGTAAAGCATATTGTATCTTTACATCAACAATAACCTTCTTCACTATATTTACAAATTCCATGTCTGTCAACAGTGAATTATTAAACTTCCAAAAGGGTCTATCACGTTTAACAACATCAGTTCTAAAACTTACTCCAACAATTGAGTGATCAGAGTAGTAACCTGGTGTAATATCCGCTTTCACAATCTCAAAACCTAACTGCTCTGACACAAGGAAATAATCAAGTCTGCTTCGCTGTGAACTATGAAACCGCCTCCATGTATACTGTCTCACATTAGCATGTAAGGCTCTATATATGTCAATGAGATCATACTGCTCCATAAAATCAACAACTTTTCTCCTACTATTGACTTTATAAGATTTGGCCGGGTAGTTTGTATCAACATTGGGGTTTATAACAACATTCCAATCACCTCTCTCTATTTCTGTCTGTCTCTCGCTCTTTCTCTGTCTGTCTGCCTTTCTGTCTCTCTCTGTCTCTCTTTCTCTGCGTCTCTCTCTGTGTCTGTCTCTCGGTCTGTCTTTGTATGTGGATATTCGTGTCATTCTCTCTCTCTCTCTGTCTCTGTCTCTCTGTCTCTGTCTCTCTCTCTCTCTCTCTCTCTGTCCCCCTCTTTCTATTTCTCTCTCTGTCTCTGTCTCTCTCTTTCTCTCTCTCTTTCTCTCTCTATCTTTCTCTCTCTCTCCCTCTCTCTCTCTCCCTCTCTCTCTCTCCCTCTCTCTCTCTCTCTCTCTCTCTCTCTCTCTCTCTCTCTCTCTCTCTCTCTCTCTCTCTCTCTCTCTCCTGTTCTCTATACTTTTCTGTGATCTCATCCTCCCCTCCCCCTCTTTGAAAGAAAAAAAGCAAATTGTGCGTGAATTTAATGAGAAACTCCTCTCCACAGTCTGTTATCTGTTTCTTTCTCTCCTGATGTTTAGACATTCTTCAGACGCAGAGATTAATAATTCGAAATCGAACTCTCTTATTCATGTGCATCGCCAAAGAAAAGCTAGATCGCCGATGTGTGTGCAAAGCCGCACTTGATCGTTAACGTTTTTTTCTTTCAGTGCCAAATTTACGTCAATCATTGGGCTACAACGACGTTTTCCCCGATGAAATGGCCCAAACAATTAGGGTCGGTATGTCGGTCCCCATTGTTTTGATTGCAGTGGTTTTTGTTGTTGTTCTGGTGTGTTTTTTGCATTTACACAAGCGCATGGGACTTTTTTATTGGCCGAAATCTTGCGAACTGTGTTCCTCGGATGTCGGAGAAGAGTCAGTTTCCTTGTACAGTCTTCAACATGGAGTTTTGTCCTTTATTAAGGGTCAAACAAAGTTCTTTTGGCAAATCCCTCCCTTCCAAATTGAAATCTCTGATGTCAAAAGCGAACACATTTGGATAAGACGTCATTAAACAAATTAATAAATACAAATATAATTGCGTAGACAAACAAAATGTGCTCGTATGTCTTATTCTTTTTCTGCAGGCCAAGGAAATACATTGAACCAGAAATTATTAATGCAATCAATCTGTATGGTTAACATGTCTCAGTTAAGTAAAGATATGTTGATCACCTTCGTACCACTACCGCAACACGGTGGCCTAGTGGTAAGGCGTCCGCCCAGTGAGCGGGAGGTCGTGGGTTAGAACCCCGGCCGGGTCATACCTAAGACTTTAAAATTGGCAATCTAGTTGCTGCTCCGCCTGGCGTCTGGCATTATGGGGTTAGTGCTAGGACTGGTTGGTCCGGTGTCAGAATAATGTGACTGGGTGAGATATGAAGCCTGTGCTGCGACTTCTGTCTTGTGTGTGGCGCACGTTAAATGTCAAAGCAGCACCGCCCTGATATCACCCTTCGTGGTGGACTGGGCGTTAAGCAAACAAACAAAAAAAACAAACCTTCGTAACATTGTTTCAACATTGTTGGTACATAGCTCTGAAGAATAGCCAAATTATTCGTGAGGTCGCCGTCAGTCTGTGTATGTATTGGTATGGTATATTACTAAACGAAAAAGAATTTACTTACCACCTGATTCCGAATAAACAACACAGAACATTTATCTCATTATCGTTCACGGGAAAATGCACATGAACACGGTTTATTGTGCACCGAGTCATAGAGAATCGGAGAATAGAAGGAAACAAAACCAATTGCTGACTGATCTTCTATAGCAACGAATAAATCAAAGTCCTCGTCTATTCGGCTCAGTTATTTCTGATTGTCCAATTTTCTATGGATAATAATAAGTCAGACTTCTTCGCTGTGTAGTTTGGTTATTCTCATCGACCGATATTTCCAAGACACCAATAGGTCAGACTCCCTCGCTGTTTGCTTACAGTTCATTCTCATCGACTAATTTTGTCAATCATATAGTTCTGTTTGCTTACAGTACATTCTCATCGACCAATTGTGCCAATCATATAGTTCTATTTACTTACAGTTCATTCTCATCGACCAATTGTGCCAATCATACAGTTCTGTTTGCTTACAGTTCATTCGCATCGACCAAGTTTGCCAATCATATAGTTCTGTTTACTTACAGTTCATTCTCATCGACCAATTGTGCCAATCATACAGTTCTGTTTGCTTACAGTACATTCTCATCGACCAATTGTGCCAATCATACAGTTCTGTTTGCTTACAGTTCATTCGCATCGACCAAGTTTGCCAATCATATAGTTATGTTTGCTTACAGTTCATTCTCATCGACCAATTGTGCCAATCATATAGTTCTGTTCGCTCACAGTTCATTCTCATCGACCAATTTTGCCAAGCATATGGTTCTGTTTGCTTACAGTTCATTCCCATCGACTAATTTTGCCAATCATATAGTTCTGTTTGCTTACAGTTCATTCTCATCGACCAATTGTGCCAATCATATAGTTCTGTTTGCTTACAGTTCATTCTCATCGACCAATTTTGCAATCATCAAGTTCTGTTTACGGGTCTAACTTGTATGTACACTAAATAACTTTTGCAATGCAATACATAACTCAAGGCAAAACATCTTCAACGGATATGTTAATCCAGCGAGTGTGTAATACGTACACCAACCGCGGAGGTCAGTGAACAACGGCGCACAGTTTTCAACCACTTGTTTTGCGGAGTTTTGTTAATGGTAGAATTTTGGTAATTCTAATAATTATGACTGTTTTCTTTGTTTCGACGAATGGCCTGTGCAGAACATCAGCGGGGGGAGAGGACAGAAAAAGTAAATATTGAGAAAAAAAAATGGTAGTCCCCTGGGGCAAGGGCGGATCACATCATTTTTAGGGGGGGGGGGGGGGGGGGGTCCCAAATGTTAGGGACAATTCGACGACGCGAAGCGTTTAGCTAAGCGAGGGCGCAAAGCGTTCGAACCTCCTAGGGGGGTCCCCCCCCCCGGACAACTTTGGTATAAACAGGGAAAATGGAGCAATCTGAGCAAAAAAAAAACTTTCCTAATACTGCTTCCAACAAGAAAAGTTAAGAAGACAAATTTGGATCAAAAACAAGGACAATTGTCCGATCTGGTTTAACCTGAGCTAATAAATTACCGAACTAATTTCTCAAACCGTCACTTTGTAGACAAAGGCCTTCTCGTATGGGGGTTTGGGGGTATGCTCCCCCCCCCCCCCACCACCCCCCCAGAAAATTTTGATAAAAATCAAGTTTTTCTTTATTTTCCATTTTTTTTTTTCTTCTCTTTTTTTAACTTTTTTCAGGCTGGGGGGGGGGGGGGGTCCGGAATCCCCGGACCACCCCCCCCCCCCGGATCCGCCCCTGCCCTGGGGTCTTCATCTTCTTCTTTTTCTGCGTTCGTGGGTTGAAACTCCCACGCACACAAGTGTTTTTGCACAAGCGGATTTTTACGTGGATGGCCGTTTTTATCCATGTGTTTTTGTCCTCTGGGCTCATCCTAGGTCAGCCCAAAAGTCGTCAATACTGACTTGCACAATACTGTTATTAGGAATTGGGTGGAGTGCTTTCCACATTTGAGAGAGTGCGGCAAACATGGCGGGTTCAGTTACATCTTCTGTTTTTATAACTTGATAGAACGTATTGTGTGGGAGAGATCTATATGGATTGTCTAGTAACTCGTACACGCCAACAGAGCCTCAGGTCCACCCCCTTTTAATTAAAAAATATGTTTTGCGATTTTTTTTCATAGAGATTTTTTTTTTTTTGGGGGGGGGGGGGGGTTGAGGAGCTAGCTTTTGGGAAAAAATATGTCAAGGCACAAAATGGCACGCACGCACACACGCACAAACACACACACACACAGACACACACACACACACACACACACACCCACCCACACATACACACACACACGCACGCACGTACGCACATACACACACTTACACACACACACACACACACACACACACACACACACACACACACACACACACACACACACACACACACACACACACACACACACACACACTCACTCACTCACTCAAAAGCCTATGTAAAGTCAAGTGATAGATGAATTAATATTTGAATGAGGAATTGTAACAAATTTGTCAGATTACCGCTTTATGTAACCTTTTGATTTAATGTTCTGGGTTTTTTTTTCTTAAAATGTCTTTCCCATTTATCGCGTACGTCTATTTTCGTACTTTCGCAATTGCTAGATTCAGGTTGGTGGACGTCACCATGAAAGGTTCTACCTTTAATGTTCAAAATAACATTAGCTCAGGGGAGTTATGCAGAGCTTCCAAAATAACCCAGCAAACAATTGCATGCAATAGAACAACCCACACCCACAAAACAAAACTTGACACCAAACCTTGAGGCACTGAACCAAGAAAGGAAACATATGTACGGATAGAATGAACTCTGCCGCTCCTTATTTGAGATCCTGCCAGACTTTGACGTGTGATAAGGTCAGGCATCCCTCCGCTTGAACCAACAACAAAATAACTTTTGACTGCTTCCTGTGTAGGATGGGACTTTTTATGAATCAAAACGCCGCAGGTTGTCATTTGTGTTCGTTAAAGGTGGTCGTCTACATTTTTGCTTTTTTTCAATAATCTTATGGTTAGATTTCGATACAAAATTATGTCAAATGATGAATGAACCATGGGGAAAAAAGTTATAGAAAAAAAATATATGTAAAAAAAGATTTTATTTTTGGGTAGCGTGACTCACGCTTCCAATATTTTGTTTTCTGTTTGCTAAGAACATGTGCTTTGCCTAAAAATACTGACCAATCAAATTCATGTCACTGTGCTTGTAGCCACGCCCAAACAAATGCAGCAACAGTTTGACACTGGAGCACTGTCCACGCTTTTTTTCAAACGCAGGGCCGGACTACCGGGGGGGTTATGGGGGTTGCGCAACCCCCCCCCTAGCCTAAACATGTACCTTACTTATTTAATTTTTTTTTTATTATTGCTTATTTTATGCCGTTTCATGCAAGGAGCGACCATTTTCCTATCTCAGAATATGACCTACCCGTCAGCTTCAGGGGGCTTCGCCCCCTGACCCCCACAACGAGGGGGGGGGGGGGGGGGGTGGGTTCTAGGGTTTCCAAAAAATAAAAATATTGAATGAGGTATGCATTTCTTTATTTTACATTGAGTTTCAATTTTTGGAGTATTAATCAGTGACAAAATCTGCTGCCTGAAACTGGTACTGATCATCCTCAGAATGCACCAGATTGCACCATTTTGCATCCTTTTTTTCAAAATTTTCCGGGGGGGCATGCCCCCGGACCCCCCTACCAAGCTAGGCGCTTCGCGCCGTCGGCTCGGCACTTCGCGCCTTCACACCACATCTTCACAATGTACTTTTGAAAAAAACCAGTCATAAAATGAACTGATCCGCCCCTGCCGCCAGGGGGGACATCCCCCTGGGCCACCACTGGCAACCCCCCCCCCCCCTCCTCTTCGCCTAGTCCGGCCCTGAAACGCACGAAATGCACGGGATTTTAGAGGAGTTTTGCGCTTGGCATTTTCCAAATAAGGATATCCTACTATGAGTACTACGCTGGAATACTACAATGAATTTTCAAACGGCTACACTGGCTTCGTCTTTCCTGATCGAAAGGGGGTGTATTGCTGATATTTGTAGATAATAGACTCTGCATTTTAATGGTCAAATGGCGATTTCGGTATAAAAATGTAGACAAGGACTTTTAAGAAATGAATTCATAAAGGAAATCCTGCTTTGCAGAAAAAGCAGCCAGGATCTTTCTTTCTTTCTTTATTTGGTGTTTAACGTCGTTTTCAACCACGAAGGTTATATCGCGACGGGAGCAGCCAGGATGGTTTTGTTACAAATGCGTGCCGGCATTTTCGTAGGCTCTCAGATGTATTTGACACTTTATTATATGGTGTTGTTGTATTTGTAATGGGTCAGAGGGCAGTTTGATTCGCACACGTGTCTAAGTTGTGATTGGCTGGGTGCTTTGTTCGACATTTTATAAGGCTTGGTTGTATTGTGTTTTTGCCTTTGGCAATATTCTTTGGGAAAAAGGTTATGATTTGTGTCCTAGCTTTCTATCCGTGGTGGTTCTGTGCAAAAACTTGATACGTAGTATGGTTGCATCGTCCTTGGGGTGGAAAATTGGCCAATGAATTTGAAGAAACACATGCACTTTTCTGCATCACAAATGCAAATACCAAAAGGGTGTGTTGTATTTAAAACCTCCATGTTTGTAACAGAATGCAATTTTGCAAATCTGACGTTTACTTTTTATGCTAAGACTTAAAGGGAGACTTTGGCCAGGGCCAGTCAGTGTCAAAATGGAAGGAAGAACTTATCCCAATGTTCGTATGTGTCTTCTTCTTCTTCTTCGATCATGGGCTGAAACTCCCACGTTTGTTTCGTGTTTGACTGTTTTAACCCCGCCATTTAGACAGCCACATGCCGCTTTCGGGGGGTGTATGCTTGGTATTTTTATGTTTCTATAACCCACCGAACTCTGACATGGATTACAGGACCTTTTCCATGCGCACTTGGTCTTGTACTTGCGTGTACTCACAAAGGGGGGATAAGGTACTGACAGGTATGCACATACGTTGACCTGAGAAATCAAAACAACGTCCACCCTTTAACCCACCAGGCGCGGCCGGGATTCGAACCCACGACCTTCCGCTTGTGAGGCCGGCGTCTTACCCACGAGGTCACCGGCACGGTTGGCCTAGTGGTAAGGCGTCCGCCCCGTGATCGGGAGGTCGTGGGTTCGAACCCCGGCCGGGTTATACCTAAGACTTTAAAATTGGCAATTGGCGTCTGGCATTATGGGGTTAGTGCTAGGACTGGTTGGTCCAGTGTCAGAATAATGTGACTGGGGGAGACATGAAGCCAGTGCTGCGACTTCTGTCTTGTGTGTGGCGCACGTTATATGTCAAAGCAGCACCGCCCTGATATGGCCCTTCGTGGTCGGCTGGGCGTTAAGCAAACAAACAAACAAACAAACAAAAACCACGAGGTCACTGTGCCCTGTCACATCCCATGGATTTAAAGTGTTATTCACACAGGAACGACGTTATTTAGTTACATCGATAGAAAATGGGTCAACGGACGTCAAAACTAGGCCACGACAAAAATCGAAAACAAACTTCTTCTTTTTGGGGCGTAATCGCTGTTTAAAAGAAAATGTATCGGGTTAAATAGAATAACACACACAACCAATACAAGTTGACATCAGAGAAAAGAGTCAGTAAATGTGGAATTTCTTTCTTTATTTGGTGTTTAACGTCGTTTTCAACCACGAAGGTTATATCGCGACGAGGGAAAGGGGGAGATGGGATAGGGGAAAGGGGGGAGATGGGATAGAGCCACTTGTTAAGTGTTTCTTGTTCACAAAAGCACTAATCAAAAAATTGCTCCAGGGGCTTGCAACGTAGTACAATATATGACCTTACTGGGAGAATGCAAGTTTCCAGTACAAAGGACTAAACATTTCTTACATACTGCTTGACTAAAATCTTTACAAACATTGACTATATTCTATACAAGAACCACTTAACAAGGGTTAAAGGAGAAACAGAATCCGTTAGTCGCCTCATACGACATGCGGGGTGCAGAGTAATAAGGATGTGGAAAAGAAGACTTTTGGTAAGTGAAATAAAGGTGATGGATCCAGTCAGGTAGAAATAAGACAACAAGAAAAGAATTGGAAAACTGCAGGGAATAGTAGGGAGAGTTTTCTTGGAAGGAAATATAGGTGAAAGGACCGGTAAGGCAGAAATAAGACAAAAGAAGAGAAGAAACAGAACCGTTAGTCGCCTCTTACGACATGCTGGGTAGCATCGGGTAAATTCTTTCTAGTCCCAACCAATATGGGACTCCCCCTAACCCGCGGGGGGTAATGTGGAATTGGAGGGAAGATTTAATCCTAAATAAAAGAATGGGCAGATTCAACTCGATGTGCAAAATCATCTGGACGAAAAAGAAGAAAACAATTATCAGTGGGAGAACATACTTTGCTCCCCAGGTTATTTGAAAGAATCAATCATATTTTGAAAACAAAACAAAACAGAAACATTGTGAAAAACAAACAAATACAAAAACAACCAAGGTCAAAGTAAAAGGCCCAGCAAGTTCCAAAATGGAAAGAAGATCGTATCCCAAGTGATAAACATGGATAGATCGAGCTATCTTAATTTGCAATGATATAATCTATACGGGAAGAAATCTAATGACTTAATTTCAAGCGGGTGAGCACACTTTGCTCGAGCTGGTGTTTCGAATTTCTTTAATAATATCACACAATCAATGAATATAAAATAACATACAAAACCAAAACCTAATGTCAGAGAAAAAGGGTCAGTATGTTTTAACATGGGGTGAAGGTCTTTTCCTGCATATAAAACATGAACAGAATCGTCTCCAAAATACAATATGATTTGCGAGGGAAAGAAAGTATCAAATTATAGTTACTCAAAGTTGGCCATCATACTTTGCAAGAGAAGGTTTTTCGAATCAGAAATCAGAAATAACAAGTTGCGTAAGGCGAACATACAACATTTAGTCAAGCTGTCCAACTCGAAGAATGAAACAGAACGCACTGCGAGACCGTATAGGCTTACGTAGCATCGTCAGTCCCCCGCTCATGGCAAAGGCAGTGAAATTGACGAGCCAGAATAGCGCGGTAGTAGTTGCGCAAAGCAGGATACCACGCTTTTCTGAATCTCTATCTTTTTAACTTTCTGAGATTGTTTTTAATCCAAACATATCATATTTATATGTTTTTGGAATCAGGAACCGACAATGATTTAGATGACATTGCTTTTAAATCGATTTCAGAAAATTCATTTTATTCATAGTTTTCATAATTTTAATTTTCAGAGCTTGTTTGTAATCCGAATATAACATATTTATGTTTTTGGAATCAGAAAATGATGAAACATAAGATGAAAATGTTGTTGGATTGTTTAAAAATAAAATAATTACAATTTTTAGATTTTTAATGACCAAATTCATCAATTAATTTATATGCCTCCAAGCTGAAATGCAATACCAAAGTCTGGCCTTCATCGAGTATTGCTTGGCCAAAATTTCAATCAATTTCAGTATGTTTTTCAAACGAAACCGAACATGATGTGAAATAAGAAAACAAATAAATAAAAAATCGAGAAGCAACCGATATCATAGCAATATCCTTTTGAAATCATAAAAATCATTTGAAATATTAGAAATTAATTGAAATCGTTGAAATCATTTCACATTTCAAAAAGCATTTAAAATCATAGCAATCAATTGAAATCATAGAAATCATTTGAAATCCAAGAAATCATTTGTAATCATCATTTAAAATCCTAGAAAAGTCCCTTTTGTTTTTCCGATCATAGAGAGGTCAGTTGTTCGCGTTCATCTTTTCTTTTTCACTCCGCCTTCACTTTCTGTTTAAAAAGCTTAACCTAAGTGATGATTATGCTCTATACTTTTTGCTGTTCAGTGTCAGTTACCTGTCGCTTAGAATTGCTCATACATCGCCCGCACGTGCACGTCACACGCAAACAGATCCATACGCGTACTCAACAGCCAAACGCGTACGCAGGTACGCGCCACACCCACGCAGGCACAAATGCAAGTATGGACGGACGCACACACACACACACACACGCATGCACGCACGCACGCAAACACGCAAACACACATACACACACACGCTTGCACGCACACACACGCATGCACTTTCGCACACACACACACACACAGACACACACACACGCACACATACACACACACACAGACCCATACACACAGACATAGACACACACACACACATACACACGCACACACACAAACACACACACACACACATGAACACAAGCACACACACACTCCGTCTAGAATCCACTTCACACGCAGATTATGTCAGTGCAATCCCTCTCCCACCACCTCCACCATTCTACCCCATCTCTCACCCCCCCCCCCCCCCCCCCCCCACACACACCCCTCTGCTCTACATACACACTTATTTTTTTCATCAGCAGTTGACTCATGTTTCCAGTTAGCAACGATAACGTCAGTTGGCGACAGGACGGCAAAAGCTCAAATAAATGATTCAGCGTCAAAGCATTGATTTTGGGTTTCAAAGATGTCTAAAAGTATCCAGAAAGATGCACATATAGAAAAAAAAACAGAAAGCAAAATGCACAAAAAAGGCAGGAACCCACAAAGAAAACAGAAGTAGATACAAAGAGAGAGATCAATTGCCTGTTTTCTCAAAGGCAAAATGGGACAGAGAGAGGGAGAGACAGAGAGAGGGAGACAAAGAGAGACGAATAGATAGACCGAGACAGAATGACTGACAGACTTAATAGAGAGACAGGCAGACAGACAGACGGACGGACAGACAGACAGAGATACACAGAGACAGACTGATTGAGACTGACAGACAGACAGACAGACAGACAGACACGCACGCACACACAGACAGAGATCCACAGAGAAATACTGATTGTGACTGACATACTTAGAGAGATAGCCAGACAGACAGAAAGACAGACAGACGGAGAGACAGACGGACAGACAGACGGACAGACACGCACTCACACACAGGCATAGGTACACACAAAAAAGACTGATTGAGACTGACAGACTTAGAGAGAGAGACACACAGTGACATGCAAACAGATAGACAAACAGAGATACAGAGAGACAGAGAGACAGACAGACAGACAGACAGACAGACAGACAGAGACAGACAGACAGACAGACTAGCACGAACACACAGGCAGAGATACACAGAGAAAGACTGACAGACACACAGACGGAAGGGCAGTGGTGATGACAGCAATCGAAAACGATTGGCCAAACATTTTTATCTCCTTGTTTACTTTCTTTTGCCCAGTGGCCAAATACATTGACAGGTTTCGATGTATTAAAGAAAATGCGTAAAAAAGTTAACACTGTTCTTACATTTAGGTCGAGTAGGCGATATAATTATTTTTTTTTTTTCACCACTCAGGTTTGTTAGATGT